>NC_066632.1:11103033-11244942 GCF_025201925.1 Gopherus flavomarginatus | reverse complement strand
CCAGCTACTCAAAAGAGTGCCGCAGATCTCCCCCTCCTTGGGCAGCAACACCCTGATCGGGGGGTTCCCTGTCCCTCCTCGCTGCCAAAGCAGTCTGCTCAGCGCAGAAACCGAGGTCACCTGCCTCCGCCCAGCCTCTAGCTGGAGCTACTTCAGCCCAGAATTGCTGGTATCCAGCCTGGCCGGAGTAGGTGCGATGTCCTAGTGGAGTCTGTTCTTTCTCCCTGGTAGATTATGATTTTCCCCACTGCAGTTAGTTGCTTTTTCTCTGCTTCCCCATAGCCCCTCCCCAGTGATAGTGACCCCTGCATGGCCAGGAACGGGAGTGTCCTGTAGGTGCCTTCTTGTAGGAGCAGTGACTCCTGGTGGCGAGGGGCAGCAATGCCTGGCATGTATCCCCCCTGGCATTGCTGCAGAGACCCCTGATGGCAACTGAGGGCAGTTGCCTATGTGACCCCACTACTGCCATTGCGCCTGTGAGCGCTGGTGGGTAGGTGAGGCAGGGCCTTGTATGTACATCAGCCATTGGGGCAGGGCCCTCTGTGTATCCCACTCTCATCTCGACTTTAAGCTGTCTAAACTCCTACCTGCCTCATGGGGCCACAACCGTGGTACCCGCAACCCACCCAGCAATGTCGTCAATCTATCCAACTACACACTCAGCCCAGAAGAAAAGCCTGTCCTATCTCGGAGACTCTCTTTCTGCCCTGCCATCCTCTACCAACATGACACTAGTTCTGCAGCAATCTGGAAGCCTACTTTCGCCGTCTCTGATTCAAAGAATACTTTCAGGACAACACTGAACAGCGCACTGATACACAGATACCCTCCCACCAACAGCACCAAGAAGAAGAACTCCACATGGACTCCTCCTGAGGGTCGAAATGATAGTCTGGACCTATACATTGAGTGCTTCCGCTGACGTGCACAGGCAGAAATTGTGGAAAAACAACATTGCTTGCCTCATAACGTAAGTCGTGCAGAACGCAATGCCATCCACAGCCTCAGAAACCACCCAGACATCAAAGAGGCTGATAAAGGAGGTGCTGTTGTCATCATGAACAGGTCTGACTACCAAAAGGAGGCTGCCAGACAACTCTCCAACACCAAATTCTAACAGGCCACTTCCCTCAGATCCCACTCAGGAATACACTAAGAAACTGCAACATCTACCCAGGACACTCCCTACACTAACACCGGAACAAATCAACATACCCTTAGAGCCCCGACCAGGGTTATTCTATCTACTACCCAAGATCCACAAACCCGGAAATCCTGGATGCCCCATCATCTTCGGGCATTGGCACTCTCACTGAAGGACTGTCTGGATATGTGGACTCTCTACTCAGACCCAATGCCACCAGCACTCCCAGCTATCTCTGTGACACCACTGATTTCCTGAGGAAACTACAATGCATTGGTGACCTTCCAGAAAACACCCTCCTAGCCACCATGGATGTAGAGGCTCTCTACACGAACATCCCACACACAGATGTAATACAAGCTGTCAGGAACAGAATCCCTGATGATGGCGCAGCACAATTGGCTGCTGAGCTCTGTGCCTTTATCCTCACACACAACTATTTCGAATTTGGTGACAATATATATCTCCAGATCAGTGGCACCGCTATGGGCACCCGCATGGCCCCACAATATGCCAATATTTTTATGCCGACCTGGAACAACGCTTCCTCAGCTCTCGTCCACTCACGCCCCCTTCTCTACCTACGCTACATTGATGACATCTTCACCATCTGGACCCATGGGAAGGAGTCTCTGGATAAATTCCACCACGATTTCAACAGCTTCCACCCCACCATCAGCCTCGGCCTGGACCAATCTACACAGGAGGTCCACTTCCTAGACACCACGGTGCAGATAAGTGATGGTCACATTACTACCACCCTATACCGAAAACCTACCGACCGCTATGCCTACCTTCATGCCTCCAGCTTCCATCCCGGACACATCACACGATCCATTGTCTACAGCCAAGCACTGAGGTACAACCGCATCTGCTCTAACCCCTCAGACAGAGACCAACACCTACAAAATCTCCACCAAGCATTCTCAAAATTACAATACCTGCACGAGGAAATAAGGAAACAGATCAACAGAGCCAGACGTGTACCCAGAAGCCTCCTACTGCAAGACAAACCCAAGAAAGAAACCAACAGGTCTCCACTAGCCATTACATACAGTCCCCAGCTAAAACCTATCCAACGCATCATCAGGGACTTGCGTGGCAGGCCGGTCCTCGCCCACAGGCAACCTGCCAACCTGAAACATATTCTCACCAGTAACTGCACACCGCACCATAGTAACTCTAGCTCAAGAACCAATCCATGCAACAAACCTCGATGCCAACTCTGCCCACATATCTACACCAGCGATACCATCACAGGACCTAACCAGATCAGCCACACCATCACCGCTTCGTTCACCTGCACGTCCACCAATGTAATATACGCCATCATATGGCAGCAATGCCCCTCTGCTATGTACATCGGCCAAACTGGACAGTCGCTACGGAAAAAAGATAAACGGAGACAAATCAGATATTAGGAATGGCAATATACAAAAACCTGTAGGAGGACACTTCAACCTCCCTGGCCACACTATAGCAGACCTTAAGGTGGCCATCCTGCAGCAAAAAAACTTCAGGACCAGACTTCAAAGAGAAACTGCTGAGCTTCAGTTCATCTGCAAATTTGACACCATCAGCTCAGGATTAAACAAAGACTGTGAATGGCTTGCCAACTACAGAACCAGTTTCTCCTCCCTTGGTTTTCACACCTCAACTGCTAGAGCAGGGCTTCATCCTCCTTGATTGAACTAACCTCATTATCTCTAGCTTGCCTGCATATATATTCCTGCCCTGGAAATTTCCACTACATGCATCTGACGAAGTGGGTATTCACCCATGAAAGCTCATGCTCCAAAACGTCTGTTAGTCTATAAGGTGCCAAAGGATTCGTTGCTGCTTTTACAGATCCAGACTAACACGGCTACCCCTCTGATACTTTCAGGATATGTTTTGGTTCTGAGAGGTGAAAGGCTGCTCTGTGTGTGATGTTATGGAGTGACGTAGCAAAGGTTGATTGCAGAGGTGATGCATGTGCCACAAAAGTTGTGGGGTCCCTCCCCTAGCTCTGGCCCCAGAGTCCAGAATTTACATAAACCCACCCGCTGACCTGTGACTAAGAATCAGGTTGCAGAGGTATTTCGTGTCCCACAGCTGACTTCCCACAGTCCAATCTGCAAAATTTTCTTGTTGTCTGAGGGGAAAGAAGCATTTCCCCCAACCACGGAGTTGTTTAAAACTTTCAGTGTGGAAATGAGATCAAAGCCCAGCAGCTTATGTATGTCTAAAAATTGCATTTAGTCATTAATCATTTTTTATCTGTGGTATTGATCCAAATATGAATTAGAATGATAAAAAACTCTATTTTTAAACTAGAGAGATACAAAGGACATAAAATGTGCATTTAAACATTTCACAAGAAAAGCATGCTGCTGAATACAAATAGTCCTTTTCAATCTCTCTTATTTCACTATCCTTTGGAACCCATGTCCCTTGCCTAACGAGAGTTATGTAGGTTCGGGTGAGTCCCGAAATCATGAACTGCTAAGTTCCGTTCTACTGTCTTTGATTCATATCACCAGAATAACTGTACTTTATTGCCCCTGCCCTAATAAGAAAGAGACCAGGGATCCCACAGCAGCTGAAATAACCCTTTGGACATGCACCCCCATCATGCAATGCGGGGTGGGTGTGAGCATGCATATCAGCAACAAAAGGCCTTTACAACAGATCACCAACAGATGTCAGGGTAAAGTTCATTCCCACCTTGCTTACATCCTCCCCCTAGCCAAGAATTGGTGGTCCTGATAAATCACACTCCCTGTTATACCAACACATTGGTATTGAATGCGAAGTTATGGCTAGCAAAAGTAGCCACCCATCTCTGCCTTGTAGCATCTAGCTTAGCCCTTGTTAACACATAAGTCAGTGGATTGTTCTCTGTCCACACCTGAAACTGAGCACCACACAAGTAGTCTCGAATTTTCTCAGTGATGGCCCATTTCAAGACCAAGAACTGCTGCTGGTGGTGGGATAGCGAGTTTCGCTATCAGACAGTCCTCAGCTGGCAATGCCTACGGATTTAGATTTCCTTCCACTTCCTGGTACGGGACTGCTCCCAGACCCTCCAAACTGGCATCAGCATGCAGGATAAACGGCTTGTTTGGGTTAACAAGGACTTGGACTGGCACATGAATCAGGCAAATTATTATTTCCCGTAAAGCTCTGTCACTTCTCTCATCCCACCATGTCCCAAATGGAGAAGAGAGGAGCCCCTCCCATGTCCCAGTCCAGGAACACCAGAGTGTGATGTGGTTGTGACTCAGTCCTAGGTCTGCTAGTGCTGCAAAGGAGAAGATTTCCTTCCTCAGTCCAGGTCAACTGGAATTGTTGTTGCAGTGGGGAAAAGATGTCTTTCATCTGGTTCTTAAATGCTTTGGTGAAAGGGGACAGGCAAAGGCTTTTTTTCTTCCCTCTGCAGCTCAAATTGCACACTTCTTCTCTGCTTTTTGCTCTAGCTTGACTTCTCTCTTGCATCTCAATTTTCTCTTTCCTGGCCTCATTCCAGAGCATTCACAGCCCAATTATCTATCCTAACCCTGAGCTCTCTACTGCACCCTGAATGTCTCATTCTAACCCCACCCCAGAGTCTGCACCCCCGGAGCCAGTGCCTTCATCCCTCTGCATTCCAACTCTCTGTCCCATGTAGCCTGATATAGGGTGTACTAATAATATTAATTTGGATAATTTGATGAAAATTTAATTGATTAGCTTACATGTTATTTAATTTAATTGAGTTACAAAGTTACATTTGCATTACTGCTATTCAAAAGATACATATGGCATTATATACAACAAAGTTTTGGTTAATATACTCACAGCCTTCCTTGATAACCTGGTGGTAAGAGACACAGGACCAGCCTTGCAGTTCAGGTTAGTCAATTCTTAAGTGAAAGATGCAGTCCTTAGGGAAAGCTAGTATTACTTAGGGTTTACTTGAATATGTTAAACTTAAAATCAAAACCTAATAAACAAAGACTAAAAACGTAGGGAAACCGAACTTAGCCTAGTTCCCTTGAAACTTAAAGTTTCAGATCAAGTACAGCCTACTGCTAGTACATAGAGAGAGAGCGGAGGACGTAAGTCACAATGATAGAGCAAAGTGCTCTAGCGAGGTGACTTACCTCTTTTATAGGGCACAAGGGCCGGAAATCCTTCCTCCTATGCCCAAATTTCATTCCTCACCCACAAAACATTAGAGTATATTTACTTCATAGACTAGTATGTTTGTGCTTGTTGATGACATGTACATATGCACATAAGTTACCTTGTAGTGTACCTGTTAAATCTGTGGGTACAACACTGAATAAAACTCTATGCCATTCTCCATTGTCGATTGGTCTAAGTAAAGGTCTTGGACAGGCATGGGTACTTATCTATTTAAGTAACATGAGAAAGGTCGATTTTCCTCTCTGAGTAAAAGGTCACAATATAGATATGCTAACTGTGCCTTAGCTTAACATACAGGATATGGCCTCTAGGTTCTCGTAAGTCATGTCTCTCAGTCTCCTAATCATTTTTATTGCCCTCTTCTGGACTCTCTCCAGTTTGTCCACATCCCTTCTCATGTGGGTCCCAACCCCAAAAGTACTCACATTTTACCCCATTGACCCCAAAATGCCAGCTTTTAATATGTAAATAGGGTGCTGCCATGGTCAAGTCACTCCCGAGCTCTCCAGCGGAGCCTGCTGGCACAGAACAAGGTGAAAATTAGCCAGGATGTCACTCAGTCAAATCCCTGTGCTCCCCGCAGGTGATATCGGAAGGCTCCAAGATGGATCATTTCCCTTTCTCTCATCAGCTTCAGGCCCCAGGGTTACAAATGCACAAACCAGTTGGGATTCTCCCCTGGCCTCAGGGTGTGGGGCTGCTCTGAGGGGATGGACTTGCACACTTGGGATATTAGTGCAAAGATACAATTTCAATTTCTCTTAGAGAAATTGAAGGGCAATTTATATTTGATACAAATCTTATTTAGTGAAAGGAAAGCTGCGGTGACAGCCTGGTAACTGGGGTGCAAAACACCTTCCTCCTGGGAGAAACAAGAAGTTAGAATTAGAAATTTACATCGTTTGTTCCAGTGTAGGTACAGGTTTAATTTTGCTTCTGTGTAGGTTTGTTTCAGGCTGTGACCATTTTGATTTATTGGGTTGTTTTGTTTTTTTTAGTTGGAATGGAGCTTTTAATTGACATTTGCTGGATTCAAATGGCTGACTTGCAACACCAGTTTTGACATAGTTCTGCATATTTTATTACGATTTGACCAGTATTCAAGGATTCAATTCTTTTATAGGAGGTTTTAGAGGTCATGCTTATTTATTTCATGTTATTTTATCATTCTGCTGTAGCACACTTTTTGATAAAATGTTGAAATTATTAATTTACAGCATTTGTTAGTTTTTATTTTTACAAACAAAGTTTTTCTTAATGTTTGAGTTTTAAATTAAGCCTTGTTTTTGGTTTCAATTTTTCATTTAGGTTTTGGTTACTGATGGGATCTTTAAGAGAACTTTGGATTCAGTACTAAAATTTGGACAGATTTAGAATATTTTAAGTAAACCGTGTTTACTATTTTATTTTAATAAAGTTTGTATTGCTGTAAACCTTAGCCGGGGGGAGAGGAGATGAGCCTGGCCTTTAACTGAGAAGGAACAGAAGCATGGCCCCCGTGAAGGGTGAGGCCAGGTGATGGGAGGCACAGCTCCCCAATTTTTTTTGTCTAGCCCATCTCAGGCCTGGTCTACACTACGCTGTTAAACTGATTTTAACAGCGTTAAATCGATTTAACACTGCACCCGTCCACACTACACTGCTCTTTACATCAATTTAAAGGGTTCTTTAAATCGATTTCTGTACTCCTACAAAAGTAGAGGAGTAACGCTAAAATCAATATTACTATATCTGATTAGGATTAGTGTGGACGCAAATCGACGTTATTGGCCTCATTATTTTACAGTAGCTACCCACAGTGCACCGCTCCAGAAATTGACGCTAGCCTCGGACCATGGACGCACACCACCGAATTCATGTGCCTAGTGTGGACGCTCACAATCGACTTTATAATATCTGTTTTATAAAATCGGTTGAAGCTAATTCGAATTTATCCTGTAGTGTAGATGTAGCCTCAGTCCCCCACTAAAGGAGAAGAGTCTGATGCCACCCCTGCAGGTCACTGAGTGTCACTGCTGCTCCATGGGAAACATGCTCTGTGCCTTACCCAGATTGGTGGGAAACACACTCTGTGCATTACCGTGACTGGTCCGTGGGTGTCACTGCTTGTAGAGGGCCGCCACATGCTGTGCATTACGCCACCTGACCAGTGGGTGTCACTGCTGTATCAAGGGAAACACCTTCTGTGCATTACCTTGAATGACCACGAGGTGTCACTGCTGCTCCAAGGGAAACATACTCTGTGTGTTACCCTGATTGGCCACTTGGTGTCACTGCTGCGCCAAGCAAAACACCTTCTGTGCATTACTCTGCCCACTGGGTGTCACTGCTGCGCCAAGGGAGACATAAGAACGGCCAGACTGGTTCAGACGCAAAGTCCATCTAACCCAGTATCCTCCTGTCTTCTGACAGTGGCCAGTGCCAGGTGTCCCGGAGGGAATGAACAGAGCAGGGAATCTTCAAGCGATCCATCCCCTGTTGCCCATTCCCAGCTTCTGACAAACAGAGGCTACAGGCACCATCCCTGCCCACCCTTGCTAATAGTCCTTGATGGATCTATCCACCATAAACTTATCTAGTTCTTTATTGAACCCTGTTATAGTCTTGCCCTTCACAACATCCTCTTGCAAGGAGTTCCACAGGTTAACTATGCAACTGCCTTGAGTTTACCCCCCCTCCCCTGGCCAGGTTGTACATGGAAATGAGGATGAGGATGAGGAGAGCCATGATGTGTCTGTCACTGGCTGGTGCCTCAGTTTCCTCTAGGCAGCAGTGCTGCAGGCTCCTTTGGTCTGTGCCCATGCAACTGTGTCTGGGGAAGGAGGAGTAGAGGCTCATTCTACCCAGCCCCACCCCCCACCCCCAGCAGCTGGGGAATCCAGGCCAAATTTAATCCTGGTAGCTGGGCTGGGATTAGCCTGGGCTGGGGTAGGGCTGGGGAGGAATTGGGAGGGAGACAGACGCACCTGCTGTGAGGGAAGATCCTCCCATTCCCTGCCAACCCCATTCACTCCTTGCAGCACAGCACCCCCTAGCATTTCTTTCTCTGTCATGGGAGCTGTCTGCTGCTTGCTTCTCCCTTAGCATCATCTCTCCCCATCCTGGAGCACTGGCATTGCCCATCCTGTGCAAACAGGGAGGCCCCGGTGTGCCCCATGGCACTGCCCTGAAATTGTGGGGGCAGCTGTTGGATGGAACCATATCAAAATATGGGGGTGGGCAAGGCTGGGGACCAGGACTCCTGGGTTCTCCCCTCAAATGTGGGAGGGGAGTGGAGATTAGGGGGTAGAGTGGGGGAGGGACAGGGCTGGGATCCAGGGCTACTGCTTTTTCTAGTTTTCTCCACCTCCTGCAGCTGCCTCGATCCTTTCAATGTGTTTCTTGTTCCATATTCATTTGCTGACTTGTGTAAATCACCCCAGAGGTGGCTGCATCTCCGTGTTGGGTGAGGCACCCTTGGCTGCATCACCTCCTAACCGCGTCTCTCTCCCCTTCGGGTGACCCTGCAGCACTCAGCAAACATCCACAAGATCATGGGGCACTTTGAGCACTGCGCAGGCAGGGGCCAGGCGCCCAGCCCTCCCTCCAGAGAATGGGACACAGCATCGACTACTTTTTACAGGGATTAAAAAGGGGCAAAGGAGGGCAAATCAGAGGAGTAGGTGTCCAGGGTCTGAGCAGGGGGTGGAAATTGACTGGTCGGGGGTCAAGCAGCTGGAAGCAGAGTTAGGAGAGGGACTGAAGGCAAAGTCAGGGAGGTGGGAAGGAGCCGGAGTTAAGCCCGGAGAGAGGCGCTGCCAGAGGGTTAAACCCCGGCACAGGCAGGGGCCGAGGGGGAACAGTTATCCCGGTGGGCTGAGACTCCAGTGTTTGCAAACATGTGTGGGGGGAGCAGAGGGCTTTTTTTATTTCCCCTCTCACAGGCAGTACCTCTCAGCATGGACTTCCCAGGGCTGGGCTCTTAAAGGCACAGGCATCCCACTGCCTAGACACTGCAGCTCCTCTCTGATGTAACCTACTGAGGTGCTGCAGTAGGAGACTCAATTCAGTGAAACTGGGCATTCCCTATACGCCCCCCAGCCAGGGGGCTGTAGACCCCCTTCCCCGATTTTCCCCAACACCCCCTCCCTCAGTGGTCAGGTAGTTACATGCAGCGCTGCCAGTGTTGTCATTGGTTGCAAATTTGAATGGAAATTGAAACGTTAACACACAAAGTCAAATAGGTTTGGAAAGTCTGGACAAAGCCGGGTTTCTTCACCCAGCTGTTGTTTTTGCTGACAATGTCGGTGCATTGGCTTCGGCAGTGTTGGCCAACCTTAGAATTTCAAATGATGATTTGTAAGAGAGGTGTGAATGAGCTCTCCCCTGACAGCCACTGATGACCAGGGTTGGGGGGAAGCTTTGGGACCAGACTGTATTTACATGAACTCACCTACTCTGCTGAGGTATCCAGCGGACAGAGCTGGGCTGCCTCTGCTCTAGGTGCCCGGAGGAGGGAAGGTGTGTGGGGCTCCAGCCTGGGACTCTTCCTCCCTCCTGCCAAGCCCTGACTATTAATCCCAGCGCTGGCACTCCTTTCTTCAAGCGCCATGTGGGCCAGAGGAAAAGTGTGGTAGGAAGCACAAGGGCCAAGCTTGTGAACATCAGGTGCAGCAGCAAGAATCCCAACTATCAGGGTAGCAAGTTCTAGAGCCCTATCCCATTGTGGCCATCCTTGCCAAAGACCTGGCTCTTGGAGGTGTGAGTCACACAGCAGGAGGGGAAAGATTCACTCTTACACAGCTGGAGACAGGGGAGTTGAGCTCTGGGGCATTACCACAAGCATGGGTGGGTGGCAAGTTTGTAGAAATTTTGATGCTGCTCAGAACCCGCCCCCAAACTCCACCCCCACCTGCCTAAGGCTCTGGGAGGGGGTTTGGGGGGATTAGGGTGCAGGATTCAGGCTTTAGGATGGAGTTTGGGTGCTGGGTGCAGGCTCCGCAGGGTTGTAGGAAGGGGTGAGAGGTGCAGGCTCTGGGAGTGGGAAGGAGTGTGTGGGAAGGGGTGCACCCTCTGGGAGGGAGTGTAGGGCTGAGGATGAGGGATTCATGATGCAGGAGGGGGCTCAGGACTGAGGCAGAATATCAGGGTTCAGAGGGAGCTCAGGGTTGGGGGTGTTGGAGAGGCTGAGGGCAGCCTGCACTAGGACTCTGGGGCAGCAGTTCTGCCCAGAATCCCTCTACTCCAGCAGCAGGAGCAGGCAGGGAACAGGCACATGCTTCTTTTTGTCAGGCAGGGATGCACCACAGCAGAGGGGAGGGGTGCCAGGCAGGGGCCAGGGGAAGAGACTCAACTCCAAATATTGCTGGAGCAGAGCCCCCAGCCCTGAATGTTCCTGGAGCACGAGCACCACAAATGTATATAACCTGCCGCCTATGACCACAAGCCAACACAAGGTCCCATTGAGATTTGAACTCAGATTACAGGATTCAGAGTCCTGAGTGCTGCCCATTACACCATGGGAGCAGCTTGTGCTGCCTTCTCTGCACATCGGTGACCCTCATGGGGCTGCTTGTGTAAGGGGGCTCTTGGCCCTTTACTAAAACTTAGTGTGTGTGGGGGGGGGGGGCTGGTTGGCTAGTTCCCAGCACCAATAGAAGGGGGAAGGATCAATGGGAAATCAGGGCCCTGAGACTGACAGTCCCCAGGGACAATCGGGAGAGGCCAAAGCTCCAATTTAGCTGCACTGACAGGCCGGGCAGTGTAATGAGGGAGTCACCAGGCCAGGGGGTCCCATCCTCCATGTGAGCTGGAACTGCCTGGGTGAGAGTGGGGCAGAGCTAAGGAGAGAGCAGGAGCCCGAGAAGAGCTGGGGAGCAGAGCTGTGCAGGTGTAGTGCCAGAAACTGCTGCATGTATTAATTTGCAACCTGTAGCAGTTACTGATACCTGAGGTTGTTCTTATTTGCTGACTTGTCCTAATTGGCTAAAACTTGACAGTGGTTTCTCTAGCAAAGGCCAGTCCCTGGCCCCTTGGTGAAGACATCCTCCTTCATATCAGGCTAGGGTGACCAGATGTCAAAGATGAAATATTGGGATGTGGGGGGCGGAGCAAAAAAAAAAAAGCCAGAGGGACCCCTGCCGCCAAGCGGAAGTGGCATAACTCCATCTCCAATCAATTCTTGGCTCCAACCACTGCTACACTCCCAGCTCCCCCATCCTCTCACTCCTGGGCCCAGCCTGGGCTCCAAGCTCTGCAGCCGAGCCATGATCCGGGCCCCTCCTGCAGCTCCCGGGCAAGGGATGAACCAGGCAGCTCCTGGCAAGAGCGTGTCCGCCCCACTTGTGTCTCCGCCCCCCGCCCACCTGGGCCCTGCCTGCTCCGTGCTGCCCCCACCCCAATGCGCTGCCCGCAGGCTGCAGGGCTGGAGCAGCTTCTGCGTTGCGCTCCTGGCCATGGCCATGGCCAGTGTGCAGACCTGCAGGGGAGGGGCGCAGCCTTCCCTCTCCAGGTCTGCAAGGGGAATGTAAAGCGGCCGTTCCTCCAGGAGAAAGGTGCTGTCATCCCTCCCTAGCTCTGCCAGAGGACTGGGCAGCAGCAGTATTAGCAGGGGCAGGGCGCTTAATTGTTTCCCCGGCTCCGCGAGGGGACTGGAGAGCGGCTGTTCCTGGGAGCGTGGTGTGCTAGGTTACTTCCTAGCTCTGCGACGGGAGTGGGGAGCGGCCGATACTGTGGGGGTGGGGCACTGGGTTCCCTCCCCAGCTCTGCCAGGGGCCTGCGGAGCAGCCCTTCCTGCGGGATTAGGGCACTACCTTCTCTCCCTAGCTCTGCGAGACCACTGGGGAGCGGCCGTTCCTACGGGATTAGGGCGCTGCCTTCTCTCCCTAGCTCTGCGAGATCACTGGGGAGCGGCCCTTCCAGCGGGATTAGGGCGCTGCCTTCTCTCCCGAGCTCTGCGAGACCACTAGGGATCAGCCCTTCCTGCGGGATTAGGGCGCTGCCTTCTCTCCCCAGCTCTGCGAGACCACTGGGGATCGGCCCTTCCTGCGGGATTAGGGCGATGCCTCCTTTCCCCAGCTCTGCGAGACCACTGGGGAGTGGCCCTTCCTGCGGGATTAGGGCGCTTCCTCCTCTCCCCAGCTCTGCGAAACCACTGGGGAGCGGCCCCTTCTGCGGGATTAGGGCGCTGCCATCTCTCTCCAGCTCTGCGAGACCACTGGGGAGCGGCCCTTCCTGCGGGATTAGGTCACAGCCTTCTCTCCCTAGCTCTGCGATACAATTAGGGAGCAGCTCTTCCTGGGGGATTAGGGCGCTGCCTTCTCTCCCTAGCTCTGCGAGACCACTGGGGAGCGGCCTTTCCTGCGGGATTAGGGCGCCGCCTTCTCTCCCTAGCTATACGAGACCACTGGGGAGCAGCCCTTCCTGCATCATTAGGGCGCTGCTTTCTCTCCCTAGCTCTGCGAGACCACTGGGCAACGGCTCTTCCTGCGGCGGCGGGGCGCTGGCTTCCCTCTCCAGCTCTGCCTGGGGCCTGGGAAGGATCCCTTCCTGCGGGATTAGGGCGCTGCCTTTTGTCCCTAGCTCTGCGAGACCATTGGGGAGCAGCCCTTCCTGCGGGACTAGGGCGCTGCCTCCTCTCCCTAGCTCTGCGAGACCACTCAGGAGCGGCCCTTCCTGCTGGATTAGGGCACTGCCTTCTCTCCCTAGCTCTGCGAGACCACTGGGCAGCGGCTCTTCCTGTGGCGGCGGGGCGCTGGCTTCCCTCTCCAGCTCTGCATGGGGCCTGGGGAGCAGCCCTTCCTGCGGGATTAGGGCGCTGCCTTTTGTCCCTAGCTCTGCGAGACCACTGGGGAGCAGCCCTTCCTGAGGGATTAGAGCGCTGCCTTCTCTCCCTAGCTCTGCGAGACCACTGGGGAGCAGTCCTTCCTGCGGTATTAGGGCGCTGCTTTCTCTCCCTAGCTCTGCGAAACCACTGGGGAGCAGCCCTTCCAGCGGGATTAGGGCGCTGCCTTCTCTCCCTAGCTCTGCGAGACCACTGGGGAGAGGCCGTCCCTGCAGGATTAGGGCGCAGTCGTCTCTCCCTATCTCTGCGACACGATTGGGGAGCAGCCCTTCCTGTGGGATTAGGGCGCTGCCTTCTCTCCCTAGCTCTGCGAGACCACTGGGGAGCAGTATTTCCTGCGGTATTAGGGCGCTGCCTTCTCTCCCTAGCTCTGCGAGACCACTGGGGAGCGCCCCTTCTTGCGGGGACCAGGCGCTGGCTTCCCTCCCCAGCTCTGCCAGGGGCCTGGGGATCAGCCCTTCCTGCGGGATTAGGGCGCTGCGTTCTCTCCCTAGGTCTGCGAGACCACTGTTGAGCGGCCCTTCCTGCAGGATTAGGGCGCTGCCTGCTCTCCCTAGCTCTGCGAGACCACTGGGGAGCTGCCCTTCCTGCGGGATTAGGGCGCTGCTTTCTCTCCCCAGCTCTGCGAGACCACTGGGGAGTGGCCTTTCCTCCGGAATTAGGGCGCTGCCTCCTTTACCCAGCTCTGCGAAACCACTGGGGAGCGGCCCTTCCTGCGGGATTAGGGCGCTTCCTCCTTTCCCCAGCTCTGCGAAACCACTGGGGAGCGGCCCAACCTGCGGGATTAGGGCGCTGCCATCTCTCTCCAGCTATGCGACATCACTGGGGAGCAGCCCTTCCTGCGGGATTAGGGCACTGCCTTCTCTCCCTAGCTCTGCGAGACCACTGGGCAGCGGCTCTTCCTGTGGCGGCGGGGCGCTGGCTTCCCTCTCCAGCTCTGCATGGGGCCTGGGGCTCAGCCCTTCCTGCGGGATTAGGGCGCTGCCTTCTCTCCCAAGCTTTGCGAGACCACTGGGGAGAGGCCGTTCCTGCGGGATTAGGTCGCAGTCGTCTCTCCCTATCTCTGCGACACGATTGGGGAGCAGCCCTTCCTGTGGGATTAGGGCGCTGCCTTCTCTCCCTAGCTCTGCGAGACCACTGGGGAGCAGTCCTTCCTGCGGTATTAGGGCGCTGCTTTCTCTCCCTAACTCTGCGAAACCACTGGGGAGTGCCCCTTCCTGCGGGGACCGGACGCTGGCTTCCCTCCCCAGCTCTGCCAGGGGCCTAGGGATCAGCCCTTCCTGCGGGATTAGGGCGCTGCCTGCTCTCCCTAGCTCTGCGAGATCACTGGTGAGCGGCCCTTCCTGTGGGATTAGGGCGCTGCTTTCTCTCCCCAGCTCTGCGAGACCACTGGGGAGCGGCCATTCCTCCGGGATTAGGGCGCTGCCTCCTTTCCCCAGCTCTGCGAGAGCGCTGGGGAGCGGCCCTTCCTGCTGGATTACGGCACTGCCTCCTCTCCCCAGCTCTGCGAGACCACTGAGGAGAGGCCCTTCCTGCGGGATTAGGGCGCTGCCTCCTCCCTCTAGCTCTGCGAGACCACTGGGGTGCGGCACTTCCTGCGGGATTATGGTGCTGCCTTCTCTCCCTAGCTCTGCGAGACCACTGAGGAGAGGCCCTTCCTGCGGGATTAGGGTGCTGCCTTCTCTCCCTAGCTCTGCGAGACCACTGGGGAGCGGCCCTTCCTCCGGGATTAGGGCGCTGGCTTCTCTCCCTAGCTCTGCAAGACCACTGGGGAGCGGCCCTTCCTCCGGGATTAGGGCGCTGGCTTCTCTCCCTAGCTCTGCGAGACCACTGGGGAGCGGCCTTTCCTGTGGAATTAGGGCGCCGCATTCTCTCCCTAGCTCTGCGAGACCACTGGGCAGCGGCTCTTCCTGTGGCGGCGGGGCGCTGGCTTCCCTCTCCAGCTCTGCCTGGGGCCTGGGGAGGAGCCCTTTCTGCGGGATTAGGGCGCTGCCTCCTCCCTCTAGCTCTGCGAGACCACTGGGGTGCGGCACTTCCTGCGGGATTATGGTGCTGCCTTCTCTCCCTAGCTCTGCGAGACCACTGAGGAGAGGCCCTTCCTGCGGGATTAGGGTGCTACCTCCTCTCCCTAGCTCTGCGACACTACTGGGGAGCGGCCCTTCCTGCGGGATTAGGGCGCTGCTTTCTCTCCCTAGCTCTGCGATACCACTGGGAAGCAGCTCTTCCTGCTGGATTATGGCGCTGCCTTCTCTCCCAAGCTCTGCGAGACCACTGGGAAGTGGCCGTTCCTGCGGGATTAGGGCACTGCTTTCTCTCCCCAGCTCTGCGAGACAACTGGGGAGCGGCCTTTCCTCCGGGATTAGGGCGCTGCCTCCTCTCTCCAGCTCTGCGAGACCACTGGGAAGAGGTCCTTCCTGCGGGATTAGGGCGCTGCTTAATCTCCCTAGCTCTGCGAAATCACTGGGAAGAGGTCCTTCCTGCGGGATTAGGGCGCTGCTTCCTCTCCCTAGCTCTGCGAGACCACTGGGTAGCGGCCCTTCCTGCAGGATTAGGTCGCAGCCTTCTCTCACAAGCTCTGCGATACCATTAGGGAGCAGCTTTTCCTGGGGGATTAGGGCGCTGCCTTCTCTCCCTAGCTCTGCGAGACCACTGGTGAGCGGCCCTTCCTGCGGGATTAGGGCGCTGCCTTCTCTCCCTAGCTCTGCGAGACCACTGGGGAGCGGCCCTTCCTGCGGAATTAGGGCACTACCTTCTCTCCCTAGGTCTGCGAGACCACTGGGGAGCGGCCCATCCTGCGGGATAAGGGCACTGTCTCCTCTCCCTAGCTCTGTGAGACCACTGGGGAGCGTCCCTTCCTGCGGAATTAGGGCACTACCTTCTCTCCCTAGGTCTGCGAGACCACTGGGGAGCGGCCCTTCCTGCGGGATAAGGGCACTGTCTCCTCTCCCTAGCTCTGTGAGACCACTGGGGAGCGGCCCTTCCTGCGGGATTAGGGCGCTGCCTTCTCTCTCTAGCTCTGCGAGACCACGGGGACCGGCCGTTACTGCGGGATTAGGACGCTGCCTTCTCTCCCTAGCTCTGCGAGACCACTGGGGAGTGGCCCTTCCTGCGGGATTAGGGCGCTGCCTTGTCTCTCCAGCTCTGCGAGACCACTGGGGAGCGGCCCTTCCTGCGGGATTAGGGCACTGCTTCCTCTCCCTAGCTCTGAGAGACCACTGTGGAGCGGCCTCTCCTGCGGGATTAGGGTGCTGCCTCGTCTCCCTATCTCTGTCAGACCATTGGGGAGCGAACCTTCCACCGGGGGCGGGTCGCTGGTATCCCTCCCCACCTCTGCCAGGGGCCTGGGGAGCAGCCCTTCCTGCGGGATTAGGGCGCTGCCTTCTCTCCCTAGCTCTGAGAGACCACTGGAGAGCACCCCTTCCTGCGGGATTAGGGCGTTGCCTTCTCTCCCTAGCTCTGCAAGACCACTGGGGAGCGGCCGTTCTTGCGAGGGCGGGGCACTGGCTTCTCTCCCTAGCTCTGCGAGACCACTGGGGAGCGGCCCTTCCTGCGGGATTAGGGCGCTCTCTTCTCTCCCTAGCTCTGCGAGACCACAGGGCAGGGGCACTTCCTTCCGGGGCGGGGCGCTGGTTTCCCTCCCTAGCTCTGCGATACCACTGGGGAGCAGCCTTTCCTGAGGGATTAGGCCGCTGCCTCATCTCCCCAGCTTTGCGAGAGCACTGGGGAGCTGTCTTTCCTGCTGGATTAGGGCGCTGTCTCCTCTCCCCAGCTCTGCGAGACCACTGTGGAGATTAACCTTCCTGCGGGATTAGGGCGCTGCCTCCTCTCTCTAGCTCTGAGAGACCACTCAGGAGCGGCCCTTCCTGAGGGATTAGGGCGCTGCCTTCACTCCCTAGCTCTGCGAGACCACTGGGGAGCGGCCTTTCCTGCGGGATTAGGGCACTGCCTTTTCTCCCTAGCTCTGTGAGACCACTGGGGAGCGGCCCTTCCTGTGGGATTAGGGCGATGCCACCTCTCCCTAGCTCTGCGAGACCACTGGGAAGCGGTCCTTCCTGCGGGATTAGGGCGCTGCCTCCTCTCTCTAGCTCTGCGAGACCACTGGGGAGCGGCCCTTCCTTCGGGATTAGGGTGCTTCCTCCTGTCCATAGCTGTGCGACACCACTGGGGAGCGGCACTTCCTGCGGGATTAGGGCGCTGCGTCCTCTCCCTAGCTCTGCGAGACCACTGGGGAGCAGCCCTTCCTTCGGGACTAGGGTAATGCCTTATGTCCCTAGCTCTGCGGAAGCACTGGGGAGCGGCACATCCTGCGGGATAAGGGCACTGCCTCCTCTCCCTAGGTCAGCGATACTACTGGGGAGCCTCCCTTCCTGCGGGATTAGGGCACTGCGTGCTCTACCTAGCTCTGCGAGAACACTAGGGAGCGGCCCTTGCTGCGGGATTAGGGCGCTGCCTCCTCTCCCTAGCTCTACGAGACCACGGGGGTCCGGCCGTTCCTGCGGGATTAGGGCGCTGCCTTCTCTCCCTAGCTCTGCGAGACCACTGGGGAGCGGCCCTTCCTGCGGGATTAGGGCGCTGTCTTCTCTCTCTTGCTCTGCGAGACCACGAGGACCGGCCCTTCCTGCGGGATTAGGGCGCAGCCTGCTCTCCCTAGTTCTGCGAGACCACTGGGGATCGGCCCTTCCTGCGGGATTAGGGAGCTGCCTTCTCTCCGTAGCTCTGCGAGACAACTGGGGAGCGGGCCTTCCTGCATTATTAGGGCGCTGCCTCCTCTCCCTAGCTCTGCCAGACCACTGGGGAGCGGCCCTTCCTGCGGGATTAGGGCACTGCCTCCTCTCCGCAGCTCTGCGAGACCACTGGGGAGCGGCCCTTACTGCGGGATTAGAGCGCTGCCTCCTCTCCCCAGCTCTGCCGGACCACTGGGGAGCGGCCCTTCCTGCGGGATTAGGGCCCTGCCTTCTCTCACTATCTCTGCGAGACCACTCGGGAGCGGCCCTTCCTGCGGTATTAAGGCGCTGCCTTTTCTCCCTAACTCTGCGAGACCACTGGGGAGCGGCCTTTTTGCGGGATTAGGGTGCTGCCTTCTCTCCCGAGCTCTACGAGACCACTGGGGATGGGCCGTTCCTGCGGGATAAGGGGGCTGGCTTCCCTCCCAAGAGAAATTGAAATTGTATCTTTGCATAATATCACAAGTGTGCAAGTCCATCCCCTCAGAGCAGCCCCACACCCTGAGGCCAGGGGAGAATCCCAACTGGTTTGTGCATTTGTAACACTGGGGCCTGAAGCTGATGAGAGAAAGGGAAATGATCCATCTTGGAGCCTTCCGATATCACCTGCGGGGAGCACAGGGATTTGACTGAGTGACATCCTGGCTAATTTTCACCTTGTTCTGTGCCAGCAGGCTCCGCTGGAGAGCTCGGGAGTGACTTGACCATGGCAGCACCCTATTTACATATTAAAAGCTGGCATTTTGGGGTCAATGGGGTAAAATGTGAGTACTTTTGGGGTTGGGACCCACATGAGAAGGGATGTGGACAAACTGGAGAGAGTCCAGAAGAGGGCAATAAAAATGATTAGGAGACTGAGAGACATGACTTACGAGAACCTAGAGGCCATATCCTGTATGTTAAGCTAAGGCACAGTTAGCATATCTATATTGTGACCTTTTACTCAGAGAGGAAAATCGACCTTTCTCATGTTACTTAAATAGATAAGTACCCATGCCTGTCCAAGACCTTTACTTAGACCAATCGACAATGGAGAATGGCATAGAGTTTTATTCAGTGTTGTACCCACAGATTTAACAGGTACACTACAAGGTAACTTATGTGCATATGTACATGTCATCAACAAGCACAAACATACTAGTCTATGAAGTAAATGTACCCTAATGTTTTGTGGGTGAGGAATGAAATTTGGGCATAGGAGGAAGGATTTCCGGCCCTTGTGCCCTATAAAAGAGGTAAGTCACCTCGCTAGAGCACTTTGCTCTATCATTGTGACTTACGTCCTCCGCTCTCTCTCTATGTACTAGCAGTAGGCTGTACTTGATCTGAAACTTTAAGTTTCAAGGGAACTAGGCTAAGTTCGGTTTCCCTACGTTTTTAGTCTTTGTTTATTAGGTTTTGATTTTAAGTTTAACATATTCAAGTAAACCCTAAGTAACACTAGCTTTCCCTAAGGACTGCATCTTTCACTTAAGAATTGACTAACCTGAACTGTAAGGCTGGTCCTGTGTCTCTTACCACCAGGTTATCAAGGAAGGCTGTGAGTATATTAACCAAAACTTTGTTGTATATAATGCCATATGTATCTTTTGAATAGCAGTAATGCAAATGTAACTTTGTAACTCAATTAAATTAAATAACATGTAAGCTAATCAATTAAATTTTCATCAAATTATCCAAATTAATATTATTAGTACACCCTATATCAGGCTACATGGGACAGAGAGTTGGAATGCAGAGGGATGAAGGCACTGGCTCCGGGGGTGCAGACTCTGGGGTGGGGTTAGAAGGAGACATTCAGGGTGCAGTAGAGAGCTCAGGGTTAGGATAGATAATTGGGCTGTGAATGCTCTGGAATGAGGCCAGGAAAGAGAAAATTGAGATGCAAGAGAGAAGTCAAGCTAGAGCAAAAAGCAGAGAAGAAGTGTGCAATTTGAGCTGCAGAGGGAAGAAAAAAAGCCTTTGCCTGTCCCCTTTCACCAAAGCATTTAAGAACCAGATGAAAGACATCTTTTCCCCACTGCAACAACAATTCCAGTTGACCTGGACTGAGGAAGGAAATCTTCTCCTTTGCAGCACTAGCAGACCTGGACTGAGTCACAACCACATCACACTCTGGTGTTCCTGGACTGGGACATGGGAGGGGCTCCTCTCTTCTCCATTTGGGACATGGTGGGATGAGAGAAGTGACAGAGCTTTACGGGAAATAATAATTTGCCTGATTCATGTGCCAGTCCAAGTCCTTGTTAACCCAAACAAGCCGTTTATCCTGCATGCTGATGCCAGTTTGGAGGGTCTGGGAGCAGTCCCGTACCAGGAAGTGGAAGGAAATCTAAATCCGTAGGCATTGCCAGCTGAGGACTGTCTGATAGCGAAACTCGCTATCCCACCACCAGCAGCAGTTCTTGGTCTTGAAATGGGCCATCACTGAGAAAATTCGAGACTACTTGTGTGGTGCTCAGTTTCAGGTGTGGACAGAGAACAATCCACTGACTTATGTGTTAACAAGGGCTAAGCTAGATGCTACAAGGCAGAGATGGGTGGCTACTTTTGCTAGCCATAACTTCGCATTCAATACCAATGTGTTGGTATAACAGGGAGTGTGATTTATCAGGACCACCAATTCTTGGCTAGGGGGAGGATGTAAGCAAGGTGGGAATGAACTTTACCCTGACATCTGTTGGTGATCTGTTGTAAAGGCCTTTTGTTGCTGATATGCATGCTCACACCCACCCCGCATTGCATGATGGGGGTGCATGTCCAAAGGGTTATTTCAGCTGCTGTGGGATCCCTGGTCTCTTTCTTATTAGGGCAGGGGCAATAAAGTACAGTTATTCTGGTGATATGAATCAAAGACAGTAGAACGGAACTTAGCAGTTCATGATTTCGGGACTCACCCGAACCTACATAACTCTCGTTAGGCAAGGGACATGGGTTCCAAAGGATAGTGAAATAAGAGAGATTGAAAAGGACTATTTGTATTCAGCAGCATGCTTTTCTTGTGAAATGTTTAAATGCACATTTTATGTCCTTTGTATCTCTCTAGTTTAAAAATAGAGTTTTTTATCATTCTAATTCATATTTGGATCAATACCACAGATAAAAAATGATTAATGACTAAATGCAATTTTTAGACATACATAAGCTGCTGGGCTTTGATCTCATTTCCACACTGAAAGTTTTAAACAACTCCGTGGTTGGGGGAAATGCTTCTTTCCCCTCAGACAACAAGAAAATTTTGCAGATTGGACTGTGGGAAGTCAGCTGTGGGACACGAAATACCTCTGCAACCTGATTCTTAGTCACAGGTCAGCGGGTGGGTTTATGTAAATTCTGGACTCTGGGGCCAGAGCTAGGGGAGGGACCCCACAACTTTTGTGGCACATGCATCACCTCTGCAATCAACCTTTGCTACGTCACTCCATAACATCACACACAGAGCAGCCTTTCACCTTTCAGAACCAAAACATATCCTGAAAGTATCAGAGGGGTAGCCGTGTTAGTCTGGATCTGTAAAAGCAGCAACGAATCCTTTGGCACCTTATAGACTAACAGACGTTTTGGAGCATGAGCTTTCATGGGTGAATACCCACTTCGTCAGATGCATGTAGTGGAAATTTCCAGGGGCAGGAATATATATGCAGGCAAGCTAGAGATAATGAGGTTAGTTCAATCAAGGAGGATGAAGCCCTGCTCTAGCAGTTGAGGTGTGAAAACCAAGGGAGGAGAAACTGGTTCTGTAGTTGGCAAACCATTCACAGTCTTTGTTTAATCCTGAGCTGATGGTGTCAAATTTGCAGATGAACTGAAGCTCAGCAGTTTCTCTTTGAAGTCTGGTCCTGAAGTTTTTTTGCTGCAGGATGGCCACCTTAAGGTCTGCTATAGTGTGGCCAGGGAGGTTGAAGTGTCCTCCTACAGGTTTTTGTATATTGCCATTCCTAATATCTGATTTGTCTCCGTTTATCTTTTTCCGTAGCGACTGTCCAGTTTGGCCGATGTACATAGCAGAGGGGCATTGCTGCCATATGATGGCGTATATTACATTGGTGGACGTGCAGGTGAACGAAGCGGTGATGGTGTGGCTGATCTGGTTAGGTCCTGTGATGGTATCGCTGGTGTAGATATGTGGGCAGAGTTGGCATCGAGGTTTGTTGCATGGATTGGTTCTTGAGCTAGAGTTACTATGGTGCGGTGTGCAGTTACTGGTGAGAATATGTTTCAGGTTGGCAGGTTGCCTGTGGGCGAGGACCGGCCTGCCACGCAAGTCCCTGATGATGCGTTGGATAGGTTTTAGCTGGGGACTGTATGTAATGGCTAGTGGAGACCTGTTGGTTTCTTTCTTGGGTTTGTCTTGCAGTAGGAGGCTTCTGGGTACACGTCTGGCTCTGTTGATCTGTTTCCTTATTTCCTCGTGCAGGTATTGTAATTTTGAGAATGCTTGGTGGAGATTTTGTAGGTGTTGGTCTCTGTCTGAGGGGTTAGAGCAGATGCGGTTGTACCTCAGTGCTTGGCTGTAGACAATGGATCGTGTGATGTGTCCGGGATGGAAGCTGGAGGCATGAAGGTAGGCATAGCGGTCGGTAGGTTTTCGGTATAGGGTGGTAGTAATGTGACCATCACTTATCTGCACCGTGGTGTCTAGGAAGTGGACCTCCTGTGTAGATTGGTCCAGGCCGAGGCTGATGGTGGGGTGGAAGCTGTTGAAATCGTGGTGGAATTTATCCAGAGACTCCTTCCCATGGGTCCAGATGATGAAGATGTCATCAATGTAGCGTAGGTAGAGAAGGGGGCGTGAGTGGACGAGAGCTGAGGAAGCGTTGTTCCAGGTCGGCCATAAAAATATTGGCATATTGTGGGGCCATGCGGGTGCCCATAGCGGTGCCACTGATCTGGAGATATATATTGTCACCAAATTCGAAATAGTTGTGTGTGAGGATAAAGGCACAGAGCTCAGCAGCCAATTGTGCTGCGCCATCATCAGGGATTCTGTTCCTGACAGCTTGTATTACATCTGTGTGTGGGATGTTCGTGTAGAGAGCCTCTACATCCATGGTGGCTAGGAGGGTGTTTTCTGGAAGGTCACCAATGCATTGTAGTTTCCTCAGGAAATCAGTGGTGTCACAGAGATAGCTGGGAGTGCTGGTGGCATTGGGTCTGAGTAGAGAGTCCACATATCCAGACAGTCCTTCAGTGAGAGTGCCAATGCCCGAGATGATGGGGCATCCAGGATTTCCGGGTTTGTGGATCTTGGGTAGTAGATAGAATAACCCTGGTCGGGGCTCTAAGGGTATGTTGATTTGTTCCGGTGTTAGTGTAGGGAGTGTCCTGGGTAGATGTTGCAGTTTCTTAGTGTATTCCTGAGTGGGATCTGAGGGAAGTGGCCTGTAGAATTTGGTGTTGGAGAGTTGTCTGGCAGCCTCCTTTTGGTAGTCAGACCTGTTCATGATGACAACAGCACCTCCTTTATCAGCCTCTTTGATGTCTGGGTGGTTTCTGAGGCTGTGGATGGCATTGCGTTCTGCACGACTTAAGTTATGAGGCAAGCAATGTTGTTTTTCCACAATTTCTGCCTGTGCACGTCAGCGGAAGCACTCAATGTATAGGTCCAGACTGTCATTTCGACCCTCAGGAGGAGTCCATGTGGAGTTCTTCTTCTTGTGCTGTTGGTGGGAGGGTATCTGTGTATCAGTGCGCTGTTCAGTGTTGTCCTGAAAGTATTCTTTGAATCAGAGACGGCGAAAGTAGGCTTCCAGATTGCTGCAGAACTGTATCATGTTGGTAGAGGTGGCAGGGCAGAAAGAGAGTCTCCGAGATAGGACAGGCTTTTCTTCTGGGCTGAGTGTGTAGTTGGATAGATTGACGACATTGCTGGGTGGGTTGCGGGTACCACGGTTGTGGCCCCATGAGGCAGGTAGGAGTTTAGACAGCTTAAAGTCGAGATGAGAGTGGGATACACAGAGGGCCCTGCCCCAATGGTTGATGTACATACAAGGCCCTGCCTCACCTACCCACCAGCGCTCACAGGCGCAATGGCAGTAGTGGGGTCACATAGGCAACTGCCCTCAGTTGCCATCAGGGGTCTCTGCAGCAATGCCAGGGGGGATACATGCCAGGCATTGCTGCCCCTCGCCACCAGGAGTCACTGCTCCTACAAGAAGGCACCTACAGGACACTCCCGTTCCTGGCCAGCAGGGGTCACTATCACTGGGGAGGGGCTATGGGGAAGCAGAGAAAGAGCAACTAACTGCAGTGGGGAAAATCATAATCTACCAGGGAGAAAGAACAGACTCCACTAGGACATCGCACCTACTCCGGCCAGGCTGGATACCAGCAATTCGGGGCTGAAGTAGCTCCAGGTAGAGGCTCGGCGGAGGCAGGTGACCTCGGTTTCTGCGCTGAGCAGACTGCTTTGGCAGCGAGGAGGGACAGGGAACCCCCCGATCAGGGTGTTGCTGCCCAAGGAGGGGGAGATCTGCGGCACTCTTTTGAGTAGCTGGTTCAGCAGCCATGAGCCACATGCTTCTCCCTGCCTGAGCTCTCCAGGAGCACATTATGCACAGGTGTGCGCTGGATTTAGGCACCAGTGTAACAACAGGGCCAGACTCTGCTGAGTGCTGCCTGCGAGAGACAGGGACAGAGTCAGACGGGCAGATAGGGGCAGGAGATGACAGAGCCAGTGGCCAAGAGCTGAACCAATCACAAGTCCAGCCTGTGACATCACCATCCGTCCCTGCAGCTCTCCATCTGTCCCGCTGTCCGTCCAGCCTCAACCCCTCATCCATCCCCAATGTATGTCACACACACCCCTTCACCAATCTGCCTCACACACTCATCTATTTCCTCATGCATCCTGCTGTCCCTCTGACTGTCCCTGCAGTGCCCAGCACAAGGAGGCATAATGGACCCTGAGCAAGACTTTTGGGTGATGCAGTAATGGAGCTAGCTGGTGATAAGGGGCATCTCTAATCCCAGCCCCACTTCTCCTCTGCCCAAAGCCATGACCGTGAGCCCACCCTTCTCAGTCTCAGACCTCATAGCCCCAAAGACATTACTGGCCACTCACGCTGTGACCCAGTTACAGCAATGAGGTCTCTCTGAAGATAGGGGGTGGGAGGAGCAACCCCCTTATCCTGGCAGGCAGGACACATCCTTCCCAGTATGGCAGAGACCCTGCCCGTGGGCAGATAGACCCAACTGAGTCCATAGGAGACTGGGGAAGGGGGAGCAGAGAAAGAGAATGCAGGCAACTGAACATGACAGGTGTCCACGAAAGGAGAGACAGAGAGAGTTTGAGTGAAAGTTGGCCAACACAGAGAGAGAAACCTAGGAGGAAGAAAGAAATTCAGAACAGGGAGTCACCCTCATGGATCCAACTTTCTGCTAGGGAGCACACACCACTCCTCACAAGAGAGATGATCAGCCCTCGCAAATGGCAACATCATCTCCCTTGAAGCCACAGATAGTCCGGAAACCCACACCCAGATAACGGGAAGTCCCTGCCTGGAGCCAGGAGGGCTGTGACCAGAGCCCTTCCCAAACCAGATACACATCTCATAGACAGAGATGGTTACTCTTGTCCCAGTTGGGCAGCTCTTGCCTGGCATCAACAGGATTCACGCTGTCACTGCTCTTGATCACTTTCCATCTCATCTCAGGGCTGGACTCCATCCCCGCGACTTCTTTTCCCTTGGTATGAAACACAACACAAGAGGAAAAGAAAAAGCAATGGTGGTAAGGTTCCTCTTCTCACTACTCCCGCACACCAGGGCTTCAGCTTCAACCCTCCTCCCATTCTGCCATCACAGTTACAATTAGAAATCTGAGCCCGGGGCTCACACCTGCTTGTCTCCCCAATCCTAGGCCCTGTCCAGCATGTCTCCCTCCACACAAGTTACCTGGCCTCATCTTACACTCCATCTTCATATTGCTCTTCTCCTTCCCAGAGCTCCTGCTCTGCTCCTCAGACCTGTCTGTCCTCAGCTCTGCAGGCAGAGGGGAAGGGGCATGATGGGAACACACACGCCCCATTCCAGACACCACACAGCATCCACAGGGCTACCAAAACACCTCATCTTCGGCCAAAACCACACCTCACCACGAGGAAGCAAAAAGCCTTTGTGAGCACAGCACACACAAGACAGGAAAAGATTAACACCCACACCCTGCCCAGCCAAAGTGGGAGCTTCCTGGCCACAGGTCCATAGGGCTCATGGATGGAGAAGTTTGCCGGGCTGTGGGGGTCTCTGAAGAAGTAGCTCAGCATGTGAGTGACTGGGATGTTTGTGGGGGCCTGACTGTGGGTTGGGGTGTCCAGGAGGACATAAGGGAAGGGAATAGGGGGATTAGGGATAGAGGAGGGTGGGGTTACCAACGTGCATTGTGGGAATGTGGGATTTAGAGAGCCCAGAGTGGATGGGTGTCGGTGAGTTGGATGACCCCACAGTTGTTGAAAAGGGGAACCTGGCAGGTTTGGGTGTAGCAGAGATTGAAGATGAGGAACCTCACACCCTGGGGATGGACTAAGGGAGTGGGGGGATGGGAAAGTGGGTTCCAGCAATGAAAAATGGGTTGGAGGCAATTAGGGGTGGGGCGCTGAGGACGGGGTTGGGGGGGAGGAGGAGGAAGGGGTGGTGGGGTGCTGAGAACGGGAAGGAGGATGTCAGGGGTGGGGCGAGAGGAGGAGGTCAGTGTCGGGGTGCTGAGGATGGAGGGGGAGGAGGAGGTCGGAGCGAAGGGAGAGGCAGGTAGAGTGTACCCTATGGGGGAGGGGATGCTGGTGGCTGAGGGATCCCCACAGATGGGGGTGGGGCTGGCGAGAGGGTCACAACAGATGGGGGGACACTGGGGAGCTGGTTGGGGGGGCTTGAAGGGGCTGCTGGGGCCCTACAGAATTAGAAGAGGTTGCGGTGCTGGCAGGAGAGTCACAGCGGATGGGGGGGACGGTGGGGGGCAGGTTGGGGGAGGTTGAAGGCCCTGCAGCCCCAGGCTGCCGCTTGTGGGGCTGCTCCCAGGCAGCTTACCGCCCCCCACCGCTGCCCTCCAGGCCCAGCGGAGGGGGGGGGGTGAAGTCCTTTCACTCTGCTCTGCCTCTGCCCTGTGCCCCCCGCAGCCCGGCTCCCACGGGCCCGGGGCTGCTCCCGGGGCAGGGGCTGGGCCTGGCGCCTGGAACTGGGTGTCTGAGCCCCTGGTCCCCCAGTGTGGAGCCGCCTCTCCACGTCCCACCTCTGTGCTCCTCGGCCCGGCTGCCCCCGTGGCGCGGGGGGGCAGCGAAGCCTCGGGGCCAGGAACCAGGCCTCACCCCCAGGGCTGGCGTTAGACCAACCCCCAATCCCGACCCCGCAGTGCGAATCTCTGCCCTGGCTGGAGGCACCTGTTTAATGTTGGCTCAGCGGGCGGCGCTCCGGGTCTGCAGCGGGTCCTGCGCTGGCTCTGGGTCTGCGGCAGCAGGTCCCTCAGCGCCGCCGCAGATCGGGAGCGAGTGCAGGACCCGCCGCAGACTGGGAGCGCCGCCCGCTGAGCACCGCCCCGCAGGGTTTATACCGGGGGTTTTTATGTCTTCCCTGCCGGGGCCCCAGCGAGACTGTTCGAATTGGGTCCCCCCCTCCCTAAAGCCGGCCAGGCTCGCCACGCCCTCCGAGTCTGTCCCGCGCTCTCTCCACCAATCAGGGAGCGGGGAGGGGCGCGGCGAATTGACGAGTTACGGCCCCTCCTCCAATACATGCCGCGTGTGAGAGGGAGAAATACGCTTCCCAGTGTGCTCCGGGAGGGGGCTTGTTGCCTGAGCAACTTTGCGTCACTTCCGCTCTGAGACGAGCCATGAACTACGACTCCCAGCCAGCCCCGGGGCGCTTCCGTCCTCTCGAGCCCAGGTGAGGGCAGGTCCCTGGGTAAACCTGACACCCCCCGAACTCCGCCCCCCGCCTCGCCCCCCAGAGAGCCCCGCCCCCCGTGCAGTGTTACCCTGCTCCGCGTGGGAATGTGCCCCGCCGCTTCGCCCCTTTCACCCCCCGCACAAAGCAGCTGATCGGGGCGGGAGCGGGAGCGCGCGGGGGAGGGAGGCCGAGGACCGGGGGAGGGGGGCAGGTCAGTGCCGGGTCTGTCTTTGCCCGGTGACTTGGTACATTTCTCTGCACCGCGGGGATGTTCCCAGCGCCCCTTGTTCTCTGGGGCTTTAACCCCCCGTCTGGGTGTGAGCTGGTTTCTGGGTGTGTCCGATGAGCCTTGTAACCGGCTCCTTGTCACTCCCCGAACTCCCGCTGTGCCCGGCCACCCAGCCCCGTCCTCCTCCCTCGGGTGAGCCCGGCTTTAACCCCCCCTGCAGTGCCAGTGTCACCCGCAGACAAACCTGCCACTGAACCGAATTAATCCTCCTCATTCCCCGAGCTCCGCCCTCCCCCCAAAGCCCTGCCCCTGCCCCTTCCTCCTGGGGTCCTGCCCCCACACTGCCCCTACCCCCGACGTCCTGGCCTCACATCACCTGTTCCCCTAATCCCTGCCCCATTCCCCAAAGCCCTGCCCCTGCCCCCTCCTCCTGGGATCCTGCCCCCACACTGCCCCTACCCCCGACGTCCTGGCCTCACATCACCTGTTCCCCTAATCCCTGCCTCATTCCCCAAACCCCTGCCCCTGCCCCTTCCTCCAAGGCTCCGTCTTCGCATTGCTCCTTTTCCCCAATACGCCACCCTCACTCTGCCCCTTCCCCCAAATCCACACTCCTGCACTGTGCCTCCCCAATACACCCCTCCCCTGCACCCTTTCCCCAAGGTCCCACCCCCGCCCTCACATTGCCCCTTCTCCAGAGTTCCTGCCCTTGAGCTTCCCTTTCCCCCCGAGAGCCTGCCCCTACACCACCCATTCACCCGGGACCCCGCCCTCACATTGCCCTGAAACCCTGCCCCTGCACCGTCCCTTCCCCCTGAGATTCCGCCCCTACACCACCCATTCATCCGAGACCTTGTGCTCACATTGTCCTAAAACCCTGCCCCTGCACCACCTGTTCCCTCTAATCCCTTCCCCCGCATCGTCCCTTCCCCCGAGGTCCTGCCCCTTCCCCTAACCCCCATCTCTGCATCGTCCCTTCCCCCGAGGCCCTGCCCCTTCCCCTAACCCCCATCTCTGCATCGTCCCTCCCCCCGAGGCCCTGCCCCTTCCCCTAACCCCCATCTCTGCATCGTCCCTTCCCCCGAGGCCCTGCCCCTTCGCCTAACCCCCATCTCTCCATCGTCCCTTCCCCCGAGGTCCTGCCCCTTCCCCTAACCCCCATCTCTGCATCGTCCCTTCCCCCGAGACCCTGCCCCTTACCCTAACCCCCATCTCTGCATCGCCCCTTCCCCCAAGGTCCTGCCCTTGCACCACCCCTACCCCCAGTCCCCGCCCCTTACCCTGAGACCTCACCCCTGCATTGCCCCTTCCCCCAAGACCCCGCCCCTGCACTGCCCCTCCCCCAGTCCCAGCCCCCCCCAGCCCTTCCCTCTAGTCCCCGCCCCTTCACCACCCATTCCCCTGAATCGCCATCCCTGCATCACCCCTTTGCCTGAGACCCCATCTACATCCTTCCCCTTTGCCCCGAGACCCTGCCCTCACACTGCCTTCTCCCCGAAGTCCCCAAGGCCACACTGCCCATTCTCCCGATTCCCTGCCCCTGCACCACCCATTCACCTGAGACCCCGCCCTTACACCACCCATTCACCTGGGACCCTGCACTCACATTCCCCCGAGACCCTGCCCCTGCACCACTCATTCACCTGGGACCCCACCCTTACACCACCCATTCACCGGGACCCCCCCTCACATTCCTCTGAGACCTTGCCCTCCCACTGCTCCTTCTCCTAGGACCCTGCCCCTGCACCACCCATTCACCTGAGACCCCACCCTTACACCACCCATTCACCTGTGACCCTGCCCTCACATTCCCCTGAGACCCTGCCCTCCCACTGCTCCTTCTCCTGGGACCCCACCCCTGCACCACCCATTCACCTGAGACCCCACCCTAACACCACCCATTCACCTGGGACCCTGCCCTCACATTCCCCTGAGACCCTGCCCTCCCACTGCTCCTTCTCCTGGGACCCCGCCCCTGCACCACCCATTCACCTGAGACCCTGCCCTCACATTGCCCCGAGACCCCCCTGCACCACCCATTCACCTGAGACCCCGCCCTCACATTGCCCCGAGACCCCGCCCTCCCACTGCTCCTTCTCCTGGGACCCTGCCCCTGCACCACCCATTCACCTGAGACCCTGCCCTCGCATTCCCCTGAGACCATGCCCTCCTATTGCTCCTTCTCCTGGGACCCCGCCCCTGCACCACCCATTCACCTCAGACCCCACCCTTACACCACCCATTCACCTGGGACCCGCCCCCTCACATTCCCCTGAGACCCTGCCCTCCCACTGCTCCTTCTCCTGGGACCCCGCTCCTGCACTGCCCCTTCCCCTGAGGCCCCCCCTTGTACTACCCCTTGCCCCGAGGCGCCCCCCCCTGCACCATCCAGTGACCCAGGAGCAGGCCAGACCTGGGAGTGAAGAGGCAGAAACATGCTTTGCTCTGCCACAGACTTCCTGGGTATCCTTGGGCACATCACTCAGCCTCTCTGGGCCTCAGTTCTCCCGTCTGGGAAATGGGGCTGGTGGCGCTTCCCACACTCGCACGAGCCTGGGAGGAGAATTACCCTGCGAATTAGGAAGATGCTCAGATCCTGGAGTAACGGGGGAGGGGCTCAGGGGGAGCACACCTCCTGACCCTGGCTGGGCACCCCCGGTCCCTCGTAGCAGGGGGCTGTGCAGGAGGTTCTCCTTGCAACCATGAGTGGGTGTCTGGTGGGTGCTGTCACCTCTGCCAGAGACCCCCTAGAATCTCACTAGCTTCCTCTGCATGCGGGGAGGGGCTCCTACTTTCTGACTTGGGGGGACATTCTGTGATGTCAGTGCCCGTGGGGAGAGGGGTTTGAATCACGAATCTGGAGTGGCAGGGCAACCCCCTCCCCCAGTCAGATTCCACTAGGGGGCTGGGCTGGGACCTCTAGGGAGGGAGACACAGGAAAAAACAGCTGCCACTACGGAACCCAGGAGTCCTGGCTCCCAGTCCCCCTGCTCTCACCTCTAGACCCACCTCTGCTCCCAGAGCCAGGGATAGAGCCCAACCCCCACCTGCTCTGACCATTAGACCCCACTCCCCTTTTAGGCTCGCTGCCTTTTCTATCCACGCAGCCCACCTGTCCATCCCTTTGCTGCAGGTTTCTGAGGTGTCACCCCTGATCTGCACTCCCTCAGTGCAACCCAAGACCTTTCCTCTCCCGAACCACATTTCCTCTCCCCCCTTGTGCTGGATCATCTGCTTGCCCCCCTGCCTCTTGCGGTGCGCTGTGCGGCATGGCTGGGGATTGTGCAATGGCCCAGCACCAGGCAAGGCAGAACGTAAATCACAGGCCCTGCCCTGCCTTGCCCTGCCCTGCCCTGCCACACCCCACCCCACCCCACCCCACCCCAACGGAAATGACTTCCAGGTGCATCAGTGCCCAGCGCCCTGCACCTGTGCCCTCCTGCCCCACAAGGGGTGAGCTGCAGTCCCCACCATGCTCTGCAGAGGGGAGAAGGGTCAAGCCAACCAGCCCATTTAGGATGGGGGAATCAACACCCTTTTTTCTGCACAGCCACTGACCATCAGCAGGATTCCTCCTTCTCCTCCCTCCTGTGCCTCGGTGCGACTAAATCTCTGCACCTAGACAGCCGGTCCATCTGCTGCACCTCAATCCCCCATGCCTGAGCCTCCCTGCCAAAGTCCTGCACCTGGTTCCATAGAATTAAGTCTCACATCTCACTGGGAACTCGACTTCTTGTGCCCAGAGAGTCTCGGCCCCTGTCAGTAGATGACCTAAGTCTGAGAAACACAGTGTCCGTCTTCTCTAAAGAAGTACTTGGAGAGGTTTTTTTTATGTCACCATGTGGCCTAATGGATAAAGCATCTGACTTTGGATCAGGTGATTGAGAGTTTGAGTCCCTTCATGGTTGTGCTTGTGCAGTTTTACTATTGTGCTGAAAGTCCTGCTTCCTTCAGGGCTGGAATCGCTTTGTCGCTCAGGCCAATGCTCTGGCTTCAGCTAGAGCCCCGGGAAGGAGTCGGGTGTTGGACATCCCAAAGGCTGGGACATGAACCCCAAGTACTTCCAGTCTAGCCTTTGCTGTTCCTGACTTGCCAAAGAAACTGGGCAGCTGCCTGGGCTGGCGTGTAGAGCAGTTTACCTCTTCCAAATATGCGCCTGTCCCTGTACTTGAGGGGGCTTGGTAAATAGCACCTTGGGAGCCTGGGTGTTTCTCTGCTTCTCGCCAGCTGGGGAAAAGCCTTTTGGGGTAAAATCTCCTGCCCCACTGCAAAAGTGAGCATTGTGAGTGGGAACAGACAGAGACCACACCAGGGGGCTGGCCCTGCTTTCCTACCTTCTTCTGATGTTGGCCACAGAGCATCAGCAGCCGCCTCGCCTGCAGGTCTGCGGGTGGCCTTCAGTGGGTGTTTGGCATGGCAGGGAGCAGGCTGGCTAGGGGTCTTTGTCGCTGTCTGCTGGCCACACATAGGCATGGTCCTCCCCTCTCCTGAACAGCCAGAGTTAGTCTGTGCTTGAAAGCAGGGACACAGAAGATTCAAAACAGGAGGGTGAGAAAGACTGCGAAAGGACCTATGAAGACAGCACACACTACAGGGATTTTGCCTGGTGAAAGGATGTGGAGACACCAAGTTGCCCCATTTTTCCTGGTACCCTACACAGCTGCGTACTGCTCCGGCGGCCAGCCCGATCCCCCGGCTGGCTGAGACGGCCAGGAAAGCTGCTCCTGCTCCGCCTCTTCCCCAAAGCCCCCACTCCTGCTCTGCCCCCATGCTGCCTCTCCCCACCCCTGCTCCACTCCATTCCCACCCACTCCTCCCCTTCCCCTTAGCTGCATCCCGGTGGACTGCAGAAGGGATCAGTCTCATCCTGCACTCACCGGGCGCCGGGAAGTGGAACGACCTGGCCCCAGCCTGCTCTGCTCCACCAGCTCCCTGCTGCGGCGCTGGTGAGTGCTGGGGGGCGTTTCCCCCCACCGCCCAAGTTCCAAGGCTGGGAGCAGAGTGCAGCAGGCTGGGGCTGGATCACTCCACTTCCCAGTGCCCCATGAGTGTGGGGTCTGGCCTGCCCTGCAATTACCGGGCGGCGGGAAGTGGAGTGACCTGGCCCCAGCCTGCTCCGCTCTGCCAGCTCGGACTGGGGGACGGGGTGTTGTGTAGGGCACCAAAATGTCTAGGGACAACCCTGAATAGATTTTTCCACAGGGACCGATGGCTGTTAGAATAGAGCTATTCAGGCTGCTTGTACAGGCCTAGACTTTAAGAACTTAGGTGTATTTTTATCACTCAGCTAGTGACAGGGGTATAAAACAAAGAACCAAAGTCCCAGTCTGCCTGTCTGGGCCTTCTCTCCCTAGGAGAGTCTGAGCCCTTGTTCGTAGGTGTCATAAACAGATAGTTAAGGGTTAATGTCTCTTTTACCTGTAAAGGGTTAAGAAGCTCCATAAAGCTGGCTGACACCTGCCCAGAGGATCAATGGGGGACAGATACTTTCAAATCTTGGTGGAGGGAAGTCTTTGTTTGTGCTCTTTGTTTTGGGGGTTGTTCGCTCTTGGGACTAAGAGGGACCAGACGTCCATCCAGGCTCTCCAAATCTTTCTGAATCAGCCTCTCATGTTTCAAACTTGTAAGTAATTAGCCAGGCAAGGCATGTTAGTCTTATTTTTGTTTTCTCAACTTGTAAATGATCCTTGTTTGCTGAGAGGATTTTACCTCTGCTTGCTGTAACTTTGAACCTAAGGCTAGAGGGGTTTCCTCTGGGCTATATAATTCTGAAAAGTATTTTCCATCCTGATTTTACAGAGATGATTTTTGTCTTTCTTTGTTTAATTAAAAGTTTTTTCTTTTAAGAACCTGATTGATTTTTCCTTGTTTTAAGATCCAGGGGGATTGGGTCTGGACTCACCAGGGATTGGTAGGGGAAAAGAAGTGGGGATGGTTAATTTCTCCTTGTTTTAAGATCCAAGGGGTTTGGATCTGTGTTCACCAGGGAATTGGTGACGCCTCTCAAGGCTGCCCAGGGAGGGGAATGTTTTGGGGGGACAGGGAGTGATCCAGACACTAACTTCTGGATGGTGGCAGTGTTACCATATCTAAGCTAGTAATTAAGCTTAGAAGGGTCCATGCAGGTCCTCCACATCTGTACCCTAAAGTTCAGAGTGGGGAAAAAACCTTGACAGTAGGTTAAGGCCTTTGGCTAAGCAGCAGGGGCAGCCATACACTGGGAAGTGAACGGTCACATCCTCACCTCCCAAACCCGTCACACTGAACTAAGGTGGGGTTGGGCTGTTAGGAAGATGATCCTGTCCCAATAGTGTCCATCACCACCAGATAAAGAAACAGATCTTAAGGGAGCATCCGGTCTGGCAAGAAATCTCTTCTCAATGGTTGTGGTTGTGAAACCGTCATTTCTGTAGAGTTTATCTTTATGGCCCCTGCTTTTCTGTTGTCAATCTGTCTGGTCCTCTAATTCTTTCTGTCTGCTGCAGAATTAATTTTACTGGGTGTAAGTTAATTAGGGGAGTGAGATGTAATTGGTTAGAGAATTCTGTTACAATAGGTTAGAATTGGTTAATTACATTTCAGTAAAATAATTGGTTAAGGTCTCGCTGAGAATATTACCGTATAAACTGGGGTCAAACAGGCAGTGGGCGGGGAAATTGGAATCATGCTTGCTAACGGGGGGATGGGAATAGGGAAAGGGGAACAGGGACACAGGCAAGGCTCTGGAGTGTCGGAGCTGGGAAGGGGGACGTGAGGTAAACACTCTGCAGTGTGAGAGCTCATAGACTCATAGACTTTAAGGTCAGAAGGGACCATTATGATCGTCTAGTCCGACCTCCTGCACAACGCAGGCCAAAGACTCTCACCCACCCACTCCTGTAACAAACCCCTGACCTATGTCTGAGCTACTGAAGTCCTCAACTCATTGTTTAAAGACTTCAAGGTGCAGAGAATCCTCCAGCAAGTGACCCATGCCCGACGCTGCAGAGAAAGGTGAAAACCCCCCAGGGTCTCTGCCAATCTGCCCTGGAGGATAAAGGCAAGGAGTGACCCCAAAATATTCTCAGTGGGGTTAGAAGCTGGTATCAACAAGTGTTGTACTTGGTGGGATGGATTCTTCTTAAGGCTTCCAGGCACCATTTGACCCTTTTGTTCGTCCCTGTGTAATAACAGAGCTGACTGAGACTCACTGTAGAGTCTTGCTGCAGACCAACAGATCTGAAATCACTGATCACCAGGTCTGAGCATTCGTCCTGCTTTGGGACAGCATCTCTCATCCAACGAACTGCCCAGTCTGCGCTAGCAGTGAGGCTCCCTCACTAACTGCTGAAATCAGGGAGAGCTGTGTGAAGTGCTGGGACCCAGGGGTGCCTGAACAGGGGTGAACAACACCCCAGGACTTTTAAAAATGGGAGGGCTCTGCCTTGCCACTTTGTAATGACCGTAAGAGTGAGTAAGGGTGGGGAGGGGGCCGAGAGCAGTGAGCGGGAGGAGGGGTCTTGGGGGAAGAGGCAGGGTAGGAGTGGAGGTTAGCTGGGGGGTGTGTGGGGAGAGGGTTGCCCGCAGCAAGTAATGGGGGTGGGGGCATGCAGGGGAACTGTTCCCTGTCCCAGCTCACCTCTGCTCCGTCTTCTCCCCTGAGCACGCTGCCCCCGCTCTAATTCTCCTCCCCTCCCAGGCTTGCCGCACTAAACAGCTGATTAGCACCGCAAGTCTGGGAGGCGGGAGAAGTGGAGCGGCACCAGCGTGCCCAGAGGAGAAGGCAGAGGGGAGGTGAGCTGGGTTGGGGAGCTGCTGCAGGGGGGGCTGCCTGGCTCTTTGCCATGGCCCCCGCCCCTGCTCCCCCCCGCCCCTCCGCCCCTGTACTCACTGCATGGTCCACTCCTCTGGCTCCCAGCCATGCTGCCGGCGAGTGCTGTGGGGCAGTTCCCCTCTCTCCCCAAACTTGGGAGCCAGGGGAGCAGAGCAGGCTGAGGCCCCAGGCCTGTGTGTGGGGAAGCAGAGGGGGGCTGGTCCCAGGCCTTTGTGGGTGACAGGGGGTTGGCTACTTCCTGCAGGAAGTGGAGTGACCCGGCCCCAGCCTGCTATTGCACAATCCCCAGCCATGCCGCACAGCGTGCCCCGAGAGGGAGTGGGGGGCCAAGCAGATGATCGAGCACGAGGGGATCATTCTCATTGGTAGCTGTCTCGTGGCAGTGAGTTCAACAGGCCTTGGCACATGCTGTGTGGGGCAGGAGGTCCTTGTATTTGGAGCAGTGGGAGTGAACTGCGTGCAGTTGTGTCTCTGAGCACAACTGTGAATGTTATGGTGTGTGTGAGGGGTTATTGTGAGTGTGGCTGGGGGTGTGAATGTTTCTCTTTCTGAGGGTTGGACTAAAATGTCCCTCTGGGTGTGTTGTATGTGAGTATTCTTGGGATTGTGTGAGTCCCTTTGTGTGTGTGTGTGTTTGTCCCTTGCTGCAGAATACAAAATCCTGCAAAGACATTTCCTACAGGTTAGCCTAGCAACACACTGATACAGTGTCACAGATGCATACACACACAGAGCAGGGCTCAGCAGAAGGCAGCAGGGACACACACGTCTCCCCTGGGCCAGCTTGGACAATTGTCCATCACTACTCGGCACAGTGCTGGTGCCCCCACACGAGGGTGGGCAGTGACCGGGGAGAGAGGGCAGATGTGCTGGATCTTTAAAAGCAGCAAAGAGTCCTGTGGCACCTTATAGACCAACAGACGTATTGGAGCATGAGCTTTCGTGCATGAATTCCCACTTCGTCGGCTAGATTCAGAAGGAAGCACTTTGGGAAAATCAATCAAGGCCCTTAGCAGAGCTGGGACACAGACCCAGTGACCCCTGCACCACCCTGGGAGGGCAGTGTGGTTTAGTGGTCAGAGCAGGGAGGGGCTGGACACCAGGACCCCTGGGTTCTATTCTTGGCTCTGGAAGTGGAAGGGGTCTAGAACAGGGGGACTCGGATCCAGGACTCCTGGGTTCCATAGGGGAGACTGTTTTTCCCTTTGCTTCCCTCTCTCGAGAGCCCAGCCCAGCCCCTTAGTGGAGACTGAGCAGGAGTCGGGGGAGTTGTTCTCCCAATCTGGAGTTATGATTCAAACTCCTCCCCCAGAGAATGTGACATCACAGAATCTGCCCCCCGAACACAGAAAAAACTAGTGGGGTTAGGAGGGTTCTAGCTGCAGACGCCCCTTGTCATTGCAAAAAGCCCCCAAACCTACTTGCACCCACAAAACACCCTCTCAGGCTATACACCCCCTGCTAGGACAGGACCTCTTGCTCCCACCCATTTTCTGATCACCACAAGCTGCTCCCAGCCAGGCACCACACCCCATTCACACACCTTTTGTCACTACGTAGCTCAGTGGTAATCACTGCCCCGAAGTGACTCCGGTGCAGGCACTCCCCACACGAACTCCCCACACCGGATTCTGTCCACACACAGAGAATTCTCTCTGCCCGGCTCCTTCGGTTCATCTCGCTACTCCCAGTACTGCCGACAGACACTGCTCATCTGCATAACCCCGCCCACGGACACGTGACAACTTCTCTCCTGCTGGTTTCAAGGGAGTGAGTAGCCCTTGGGGAGTGAGCTGGTCACAGCACGTCACAGCCCCAGCCAGGCCGGCTCCAGGCACCAGCTCAGCAAGCAGGTGCTTGGGGCTGCCAAGGGGAAGGGGCGGCATGTCGGGCTCTTTGGCAGCAATTCGGCAGCAGGTCGCTCGGTCCCTCTCGGAGGGAAGTAGCTGCCACCAAATTGCCATCGAAGAATAAGGCAGTGCAATGGAGCAGCCGCCGATTGCGATCGTGGGTTGTTTTTTTTTCCCCGCCGCTTGGGGTGGCAAAAACCCAGCCCTGGCCCCAGCACGTCACAGCCCCAGCACACATCATAGCACGTCACAGCCTGGGGCAGGGAGATATTGGGGGAGGGGATGAGGGGAGAATGGGGGACGGAGAGACCCAGCCTTATAGACCCATAGGGGCAGAGAGATATTGGGAGAGGGGATGAAGGGAGGGAGAGACCCAGCCCCATAGACCCATAGGGGCAGGAGATATTGGGGTCAGGAGTAGACGGGAGGAGGTTGGCAGAGACCCAGCCTGGAGTGCAGGGAAAATGAGGTGGGGTGGAGGGAGGTGGGGAACAGAAGATACATGTGTGGAGTGGTGAAATGTTGCTCCAGGGAAACTGAGTCTCTCCCAGGACATGCTGTGCAGGGGGGAGCACAGGGGCAGAAAGAGAGACCCAGACCCACAGAGCGCAGGAGGGATATTGGGGGCAGGGGAGGGATGGAGGGATGAGAGACCCAGGGCCATAGAACTCCCATGGCTCCCAAGTTTGGGGGGAGGGGGGAACCACCCCACAGCACTTGCTGGCTGCATGGCTGGGAACCAGGGGAGTGGACCAGGCTGGGGCTGGGTCACTCTATTTACCATGCAGTGAGTGCAGGGGCAGGAGGGCGGGACTGGGGCGGAGCAGGGGCAGGGGCCATGGGGAAGAGCCAGGCAGCCCCTCCTGCAGCATCTCCCAGCCCCAGCTCCCCACTGCTCTGCCTTCTCCCCTGAGCACGCCGGCACTGCTCCACTTCTCCTGCCTCCCAGGCTTGCGGTGCCAATCAGCTGTTTAGTGCGACAAGCATAGGAGGGGAGGAGAATTAGAGCGGGGGCAGCGTGCTCAGGGGAGAAAACAGAGCAGAGGTGAGCTGGGACAGGAAGCGGTTCCTCTGCACGCCCCCGCCCTTGTTACTTGCTGCGGGAAGCCCTCTCCCCGCACGCCCCCAAGCCCCCTCCCCAGCTTACCTCCTCTCCACTGCCTCATCTGAGTGTGGCTTTTGGTTCCCCCAACCACTTGGCACCCTAGGCAGCTGACTAGTTCGCCTAGTGGTTGCACCGGTCCTGGACACTGCCTATCAGCAGGATTCCTCCTCCTCCTCCTCAGTAAGATTAAATCTCCGCAGCTAGACAGCTGGTGCATCTGCTGCACCACAGTCCCCCATGCCTGAGCCTCCCTGCCAAAGCCCTGCACCCGGCTCCAGAGAATTAAGTCTCACATCTCACTGGGAACTCGACTTCTTGTGCTCAGAGAGTCTCTGCCCCCCTCAGTAGCTGACCTGAGTAACACAGCGTCTGCAAAAGCAACAAAGAGTCGTGTGGCACTTTATAGACTAACAGACATATTGGAGCATGAGCTTTCGTGGGTGAATCCCCACTTCGTTGGATGCATCAGTGTTTGCCTTTTCCAAAGAAGTGCTTGGAGTGCCTTTTTTTATGTGACCCCGTGGCCTAATGGATAAGGCATCTGATTTCGGATCAGGGGATTGAGAGTTTGAGTCCCTTTGTGGTTGTGCTTGTGCAGCTTTACCTTTGGGCTAAAAGTTCTGCTCCCTTCATGGCTGAAACCTCTTCTTGGCTGCTCAGGCCAATGCTCTGGCTTCAGCTAGAGCCCTGGGAAGGAGTTGGGGGGAATGAGCATCACAAAGGCTGGGGCAGGAGCCCCAGGTGCTTCCAGTGTAGCCTTTGCCCTTCCTGACTTGCCAAAGAAAATGGGCGGCTGCCCAGGGCTAGTGTGTAGAGCAGTTTCCCTCTTCCAAATGTGCTCCAGTCTCTGTGTTTGAGGTGGTTTGCTACATGGAGCCTGGGTGTTTCTCTGCTTCTCGCCAGCTGGAGAAAAGCCTCTTGGGGTAAAATCTCCTGCCCCATGGCAAAATTGAGCACCTTGAGTGGGAATGGCAAGAGGCCCCACCAGGGGGGCTGACCCTGCTTTCCTACCCTCTTCGATAACGGCCACAGAGCATCAGCAGCTGCCTCGCATGCTGGTCTGTGGGTGGCCTTCAGTGGGTGTTTGGCATGGCAGGGAGCAGGCTGGCTGAGTGTTTTTGTGCCTGTCTGAAGGCCACACATAGGCATGGTCCTGCCCTCCTCTTGCCCTGTCCTCGGTTGTTGTGTGGCTTTTAAGCCTTCCCTTGGAGCTGTCAGCACCAGCTGCCCAGAGGAGGAGAGGTGTGTGGGGTCACTTTTACAGATGCCCCTTCCTTGGTACTGCTCTTCCTCAGCTGCACAGAAGAGTTTTCATCCCCAACCCCTGCTTAGCAGCCCTCTGGCACCATTCCTGAGGCTGCCCTGCCTCACTTTCTTCCCACCATGTTGGGAAAGTCAGCTCTCATCATTAAAGGTCAGATGGGCCAACTAGGGGCAAGTAAGCCCCTTCTGTGTTTTCCTACTGCAGATCCCAAGGTCAGGAACTCACCTTGGGTGGAGGCACTGCTGTGCTCCCAGAGGGCAAGCCATCTCTGCACAAAGCATAATGACAGGGCCTGCCAAAGACCAGGATTAAAATAAGGAAATTTAGATCTTCAGTCTAATGCTCTCCCAACTGAGCTACTTTGGCAGTTGCATGACAGTATTTTGGCCTGTTGCTTCTCTATCTGGGATGTTTTTGTCAGCAGTCGCACAAAAAAAGGACAGGAAAAGAATGGCTGCTTCACACCCCCACTGGAGGAACCCGACGCCCTTAGCTGTGGTGAGTAAGAAGTGTCTGTTAGTTGACAGGGCCTGTCCCCCAGGAGCTGGAACAGTAGCTGCCACCTCACCCTTGGCTCCAGGCTGTGAGAAATGCTCATTGCCTGGCTGCATGGGCGGATGTTGCTCCGTGCTCTGGAGAGCGTCTGTATAGGTCTTTCAACCCCCTGTCTTCAATGAGACAGTCTGGTAAGGTCTCAAGTGTCCCCTCCGGCCTGGCAGCTGAGAATCTGTGCAGACATCAACCCCCCTGCCATCCCCAGAGCCAGCAGCAGCGCCAGGCCCCCCCAGCACCACAGGGGCACTCAATGCATTTGCTGTGGGGAAATGGCTCCTTAGTGTCCAGCTGCTAGAGTGAGAGTCAGGAGAGAGCAGTGTCTGGCTCACCTTGGGGGAGAGAAGAGACCTGATGAGTGCGGATCTCCCTCAGCCTCCCCCGCAATGCTGGTCAGTTGCATTGTCAGTGTGATAGTCAGTGCTTCCCTTCAGGGCCGGCCCTAGAGGGGTCCGGGGAAAATCCCATGGAGTCACTGACTTGGCTCCTTTCACACACTAGAGAGAGGAGCAGAACCAGGGTTATGGCTGATCTATGGGGCACTAGGTGAGTGGCAGAGGCTACAGGCACTGAGAGTTTGCCTGACACCTCAGGGACACAGGGGGAGGTGGTGTCCCAGGCATCTCTATGAAAGGAGCAGAAGAGGATTTACTTGGGGTGGGGAGAGACTTGAGAGTGTCTCAGGGGGTTGTACACAGGGAATTGCTCGGATAAGATACTGGCTAAAACACAGGCCTCGCTGTGAACAAGATTTGAACCTGCGCAGAGGAACCCTATTGGATTTCAACTCCAACACTTTAACCACTCAGCCATCATAGCTGAAATGTAAAAGTGCCCCAATGCCAGAGAAACTGGTAAAGAATCACAATGACCAGGTGTGAAGTCATCTGAACTACAGAATTCCCACTGCAAACCTGGCTCCCAAAGCACAGGGGGGATTTGGGTTTGTTCTCTTTGCTTAGCCATGTGCAGTCGCACAGAGAGAGCGTTTAAAAGTCTCCCCTCCCACAGAGCGGGAATAGGAAATTATTCTCAACTTGAAGCCTGATGCGAATGAGGATGTCCGGACCACAGGGCTAGGGACTGACCTTTGCTATAGAAACCAGTGACACACGGAACCAGGCTAAGGAAAATGTTTCCTGGAGTCAATAACTGGATTAGCAGCAGTATTGTGCAGAGAAATTTCTCACAAGAGGAGACAGCGCATTGGTGGTTTGGTAGCAGAAGTCACAGCTACAGCAGGGGAGGTCTAGCTTTGGTTTCTGGCCAACAGAGGAAGGAGTTTTATTATCTCCAAATTTCAGTAGAAAAATTCAGACCCAAACTGTGTGTGGTGGGAGTTTCTCCGGTTTCGTTTGTTTTTCTCATTTGAAATGTCCTTGATCATTTTTCTGGGAAAACAATTTGGACAAGGCAAAGGAAGAGTTAGAACAATTACAAATCTCCATGGGAGTAAAGAGGGTCTCTCAGCACCAGGGGAGGGGTGGAGATTTTCATGGAAGGGAGTTGAGGAGATAAATGAGAGGCTTTTGCTCCAGCAAAGGGAGCGGCTTGGGAGTTTCATTTTTACCAAGTGAATCCCCCCCCCACACACACACACACACACTGCTTCCCTGCTGCTGCTACCCCAGCTGAAATCTCACTGACACCCCCAGCATGTGACCTACAGCTTTCTCCTGACAAAGCCCTTATCTATCAGAGACAAAATCCCCTCATCTGCCCCTTCTCCCAGCTCAGTCCTCTGCCCCCAGAGACCAGGACAACCCTGACCTAGCCATGCCGGGGGGTTGGGCTTAATCTTCAAGGTCGAGCGCAAAATCTTCAGCCGGGGATGTTTCGCTCCCTTCCCACCTCGGCCCAAGCGGCAAGGGGGAAATGGATGAGACACGCCAGCTGGAAGACACCTCTCTCCCACTTCTCTATAGCCTTCTGTGACGTTATTAATATGAACTGGGACCGTAGGGATCATTGTTGCCACCACTGTTATATATGTGCAGCAAATATTGTGCAAAGGTTGTCGTGTGAGGTGTCTATGACAAGTTTATGATTTGCTGGTTATAATTTTGCTGGCTGTGCGTTCCATTTTTGTATTTGAAGTAATGAATATGGGCTATGTACTTGTATCTCAAATGTATTTGATTCCAAGTAGCCTCAGTGTCATCAGCCCTCATGTCCTTCAGGAGTCCATAGCAAAGAGACCCCTCCACCCAGAATCCTGGACTCCCTGGGAGGTGCCTCCCACACTCCCCCTCAACCCAATGGGGCATCAAGGAATAAAGTGACAGCATCTGGCGTCAGTGGGGTTCAGTGGCTCAGGCCAGACACCTGAGCTGGGGACCCACCCCCATAGCACTGCTCAGGGCCTGGGCCTGGAGTGTTCACAGCCCCTTCCTTACCCCTCCGAGCCCAGCCAGGCTCCTCACCTGGAATAAAGCAGAAGCGTCTGTCGGCCTCGCTACTGTCCAAGTTCCAGGGGCTGCTGTTGTCCCACAGGAAGCGGGCCGAGCTGCTGGGGCTGGGAGAGGGATCCTCCACCTCCTGCCCTGGGAAGGCTGGAAGGTCCCCACTAACCGGGCAGGGCGATGCCTCCTGCTGGAAATCGGGGCTGGGCTCCTGGGGCTGCTGCTGCCCACACAACAAGCCTCGGAAGCACCCTGCCCGGTTCTGCACCAGGGCTGGGTCCTGCTTGCCCAGCTGCATCCTGGCCCAGCTCCATTTTGGCCTTGACGGTGCCTCTCCCACCTCTGCGCCTGCACCGGGAGCAGGTTTCCTTTTCCAGGAGGCTGGGCACTTCCACCTCCTGGCCCGGCCGCGATCTCCTTCCCCGCCATTGGGGACGGTTGGGCCGCTCGGCTCCTGTGGAAGATGGCAGCTGCTTTCCACAGGCTCTGGGGCCGCCTGCAGAGCCTTCTTCCTGAACATCCTCAGGAGCCTGGCCATCCTGGAACCGAGCGGGTAGCAGATGTGAGTCTGGGTTCAAGGCAGCCTCTCACTAACCAACTTGTTTGGTCTCTCCCCATCCCTGCCCCAGCCAGAGTAGCTCCTCCTCCCCCCACGGGGGTGCAGGGAGTCTAAGCTACACACACTGGCAGGAGTTCATTGCATGATCTGCTCCCCCTCAACCTTCCCCCTCGTCATCCCTGGGGCTGCAAGAACCGGGGAGTCTAGTCCTTTTCGAGCACTGGGGTCAGTCACAAAGACCACTGGTCACTTTGGACAAGCAGCTCCCTCCTGCCAGCCCAGGACACACTCACACTTCCTCCCACCCATTCTCCACCCAGGCTAGAGAAGGAACAGAACGCAGGAGTCAAAACTTCTCCTGGGAAACCATTCCCCACTTCAAAGTCCCTAGACATAGCAAGGCCAGGGCCCCTTCGTTTCCCACTGATTTCCATGCTCAGCAGCTTCCCGGGTCCGGCCCAGCTCAGAGACTCTCAGCCTGTGGAACAGTCTCCCACAAGGGAAGGGCTGGGAGCCCCATTGCTGGGACCTTGCCAAACACGCTGGAGACGGCTCTGGAGAAGCCCCTCCCCAGTCTGAGAGTGAGGGGCTTCTGGGGGCTGTTTGCAAAACTAATGTCCTTTGGGAGAGATTCTCTCCCCCTCTTTCTGTCTCTCCCCAGACAGACAGGGGATGCCACCATGGAGCCCTAATGCCACTCACTTGCTCTGGTGATGAAGCGATGGATGGAGGATGTTCAATGTCATCCCTCGCCCTTCTCCTCACTCTCCAAGCCCAAGACAGGCTGGAGAGGAGGGTGGTGACCTGAGGAGTTACCCTGCCCAGCCAGCAGGCAGGGTGATGACACTGGGCGATCAGCTGGCTGTGAAAACAAGAGTCTGTCTTATTGCCAGGGAAAGGAGAAACTTGGCCAGCAGCAGGGGGTGCAGAACATCACCCTAGTGCAGGGGTGACAGCGCCTCCGGGATTCTGAAATCCCAGCACTTTACACACCTTCCTGGAGCCTCCCAACCCCCCTGGGCTGTCAGAACTGCAACCCCAACCCTACTGATGAGAAACAAACCTGGGGAGGGGAAGCTTCTGACTCAGGGTCACACCAAGTGTCAGAAGTATAGATGGGACCCAGCAGTCCTTCTTTCCAGGCCCCTTTGCTAACCACTGCTGCACACTCCCTCCCACAGCTGGCAATTACAATCAGGCCCTCATGGCCTCTCCCCCTGCCTATGAGAGGGAGTGTGCTCCGCTGGAGACACTGGACCAGGGGACTGGGAGTCAGGACTCCTGAGTTCCATTGATGGGATTTCTTACTTTCCCGCTATTGAAAAGTGCTGGGAATCTCCCAGACAAAGCTGCTCTGACAGTGCTAATCAGCATCTGACCATTCAAGGACGGAGCGCACTGCCCAGGAGGAGGAGTGTTTGGCTCTGGGGTTTCACTTCATCCCAGTCTAAAGAGAGGGGTCCAGCCATGGAGTTTGGCTCAAGAAGACCAATTCTCCAGTTTGTTAAGGGCATTTTGAATTCCAGTCCTGTGATCCAAAGTGCTTGGTGTCATTTGCAAATTTTAGAAGCATGCTCTCCACTCCATTTTCCAAATCAGTAATGAAAATATTGAATAGTACCAGACCCCGGACTGATCCCTGCCAGACCCAACAGGTACATCCTCTCTGTTGGACAGCCAGATATGGAGAAGGGCTCTTGGAGTCTGGGCTTTCAACCAGCTCTGCGCCCACATCACACTGATTGCATCTAGACCACATTTCCCTGGTTTGCTTGTGAGACTGTCCTACGGGACTGTGTCAAAAGCCTTAGTAACACCAAGCTAGATCCCATCTACTGTCTACCCACCTTCACTAGGCCCGGAACCCTGCCGAAGAAGGAAAGAGGATTGGTTTGGAATGATTTGTTCTTGACAAATCCATGCTCACTAGTCCTAAGAACCAAACTATCCTGTTGGTGCTGCTGACAAACTGATAGTTTAAGAATGTACTCCAGTATCTCTCCAGCTATGGAAGTGAGGCGAGCTAGTAAGTCTCAGAGTTCTCTTTGTTCCCTTTTAAAGATAGGTCCTGTCTTATTGAAGGGTGGTAAGATGTTCTTCTTCAGGGATCTCAGACGAGAACTGGAGCACAACACCTGGTTTGTTAAGGCCACAAAAACAGAGGCAGGAACCCATTATCTCCTCCTGGCAAAGAACCCCAGGTACCTGAGAGATAGGGACACACATCCATGAATGGGCTTTAAAAAAGGCAGTGGTTAAAAAGTTTTGCCCCAACCATTTCTTGTTTCCACAGACTAGACATTTTAGCAAACTTCAGAATTCCTTGGTGCTAAACACTGGGAAACTCCCCTTTCTCCTTCACAGAGGGTTTGAACGCCCCTTATATCACCCAGGCTAAGGACTTCCCAGAGTTCAAGAACTGTCCCTGTTCCCATTGGACAGATGGGGAGAAGCCTGAGATCCAGAGAAGGGAAGTGACCTACCCAAGGGCCTACACAGCAAGGCGGTGGCAGAGTCAGAAAGAGAAGCCACTGGTCCTGACTCCTGTTCTAACAACCAGGAAACCTCCATTCCCCAGAGGCAGGGATAGAGCTCAGGAATTGAGATGGTGGAGAAATTTAATTGAAACCATTTCTATCAGAAAATTCCATTCAGACTAAACCACTTTCTTTCTCGAAATCAAAATAAATGGGATGAAAGTTCTTTGCAAAAATATTTTGTTGCAAAACAAAAGCATCTCCTGTTTGTCAGAGTGTGTTAAATTGCCTCATTGCACACAAAGAGGAGACACTTAGATTACAAACATGAGATAAGATGCTTCACTCTGAGCTAAGTAGTTGCTGCTCTTAAAAATTTCATAATAAAAATAATACAAATAAAAGAGACTATCTCAGCTAGTCTATTATGTCATAATTTGCTCTGAGCAAAGGTAATAGGACACCTCATATTGTGCACTACCCCTAGTGACACTCTCCAATGGATCCCCATCCTCCAACCACCGAGAGGTAGGTAGAAGCGGATCCTTATTATCCGTACTTGAAAGAGGGAGAAGTTAAGGCTGAGAAAGGAGAATTGACTTGTCTTAGGTCACACAGCCAGCCAGTGGCAGAGTTGGGAATAGGACCCAAGAGCCCTGATTTTCAAACTAACCATCAGATCTTGAATTTCAAACACTGACTGACTTTAGTAAAGTGTTCTCAAATGAGCTGCAGACCAACACTGCACAGTAATTGTTCAACAGGTATTGTAGGAGAACTGCAATGTTAGAGAGAATCATGAACTATTCAAAGACTATTAATGCACTGAAGCAGCAGAATTAATCAAACATATAACTGGTTCTGACTTATTTCCTTGGTCTTCAAAGAGAGCAACAAGGACCTGAGTCTCCTCCCTGTCAATAACCCCCTGCTCAGCCAATCAGGGTAGAGACTGAGAACAGGAGGCCGAGGGTTTTCACCAGAGAGCCCAAAGGATGGCCCAAGTCACCAGTGGGGATCACTGCCCGAGCACTATTTCAGCTCCACATTTCTGGGTGGACCTCCCACAGTGTGTGCTGCCGAGCACTCCCCCGCAGCACACACACACACACACACACCGCTCCTGGTGTTGGGAGGGGAACAGGTGAAAGGACAAAAGAAGAAAGAGACAAAGAGAAAGGAGGGAGGGAGGGATGGAGGAAAAGGTGAAACAAAAAGGACAAACCCTAATGTCCCAGTGATTCTAAAGGACAAAATCCCAGGTGCAGAATAAAATTCTGCATCCTTAAACGTGTATTTTCCATGCCTAGATTTCAACTATCAACAGAGAGATCAGACTGAACAGGTTTCAAACCTCGAGGAGGCTCTTACCTTCTAAACAGGGACATCTGTTTTCTAGTAAAATCACAAAAAGGGAAGGAGAAAACTCAAAAGAGGTTCCTCCTGGTGCTCACGTCCATGAACCTGAATACTCTCTCAGTCCTCAAACAGAGACCTGGAGAAGGAGACTTGCTGAAGCAAAGCCGCAGAGGTCTCTGAGGTTTCCCCGGCCCTTCGCCCCTGTCCTACCTGGCTGATGTTGCATCTTTCTGTGAGGTCACCACCTCCCCACTACCTTTGACCAATAGTGTGAGGTCCTGCAAAAGGCCTTTGTGATGTCACTGCCACACTCCTCCCTTGCTGTGATAATGTCCTGCCCCTGGCCAGGCACTTTGGAGGTTTGAGCTACTCCCTGTGGATCACCCCACTCAAGGAGCATTCGTTCTAGGAAGCAAGCCGGCTAGAGAGTAATACATCAGACGCTTCTCCCAGCACTACACTCAGTTTTTCAGAAATTAGTCAACTTTATGGCCAGAAGAGACCATTAGAGCATCTAATCTGACCCCCTGCATAGCGCAGGCCTCCTGTATGACACAATAGCTACTTTTGGGGCAAACACATTCCACAAAGGCATCTAGTTTTCATTAAATGACATCAGGAGATGGCAAATCCACCACTTTCCTTGGTAGCTTGTTCCTGTGGTGAATCATCCTCGCTGTTGCATATTTGTGTCTTATTTGTAATATGAATTTGTCTCTTTTCACCTTCCAGCCATTGAGACTTGTTATGACTTTCTCTGCTAGACTAAAGAGCCCTTTCATACCCAATCTTTTCTCTCCATTAAGGCCCTTCAACACTTCAATGAAGTCACCTTTCACTCTTCTTTTGATAAGCTAAACAGGTTGAGCTCGTTCAATAGCTCACTAGAAGGCATTTTTCTCCAGCCCTCAGAACATTTGTTGGCTCTTTGCTCATCAGAATCCTGAACCCCAACTGGATGTGGTTCTTGTTCTTCTGCACAACATATCTCCTGGAGAAGAGGGATCTGCAAATGCACATTCATATGATACCTTTATTTAATTGATGAAAACATAAACTAGACACTAAGAGGATTGGAACTGATTTCAGCTGATGGACAGCTTCGCTAGGTTTTTATGCATTTGGACAGTGAAATGTTGAATGTTTACATTCATATCAAGCCCCCCATATAGTGGAGTTCCTGAACATAATGCAGAATGGAAATGAAAATGTTTTCCTTTTTTTTTAAAAAAGAAAGAAAGTTATAGAAGAACACTGGGGTTTGAAGTGAGGACCACATGAGCTGCAAACAAACACTCTACCACTGAGCTATATCCTCATGACAACAAGTGCATGGAATCGTGATCTCCAGGACTTTGAAGGACAAACCCTGCTTCATCGACGTCCTTCACCATTCCCAGACCACAGATGGTTTTAAAAATGGGGTTTTATTAAACTTCTTAAATGTGGTAAACACCACAACTTGCACAGCCACCGATATAGCTTCTCCCACTGACATAGCTGCCACCTCTTGGGGAAGTGAATCAGCTACACCCACAGGAAAACTCCCTCCCCTGAGCATAGAGCAGTGATTCTCAAACTATGTTAGGACCCCAATGTGAGATGTGACCCTGTTTAATGGGGTTGCCAGGGCTGGCATTAGACTTGTTGGTGCCTGGGGCTGAAGCCAAAAGTCTGAGTCCCACCACCCAGGGCTGAATCTCTCAAGCTCTGCTTTTCGCTCTCCCCCAACTGGGGCAGGGCTCAGGCTTTGTCTCCTCTGCCTCTGCTCAGCATGGAGGGGCTTGGTCCCTCTTTCCAGGGCCATGTAGTAAGGTGTTTTTCAGCAGAAGGGGGTTGTAGTGAAAGGAAGTTTGAGAAACCCTGGCAAAAAGCCTCTGAATGTGTCTAGACTTGGCTCCCTGTGGCACCATGGGTTATCAGACACTGAAAATACAGCCATGCAGACACCACACACCAACCTTGCCTAGCAGGCAAGAATCAAACCTCCACAGACAGATGTCTGTTGTTTTTTAACCCAGCTCCCTAAGCACTCAGCCACAACCACTTAACAAAGGGGCTTTTCTACACTATGGTTCTGGTCTCACTGAAGGGTCATTTCCAATTGTTTGCTCAGACCAGCATTAGGGGAAATGGTGCCCTGGGCAAAACTTGTACTTTGGCACTTCCCCATTGCCCCTGAATGATCCCCACTCCCCCTTTACTGCTAGCTCCTGCCAGCCCAACCCTTGCACCTCCTTCACCCCTAATCTTGCCCCCTTCTGTGCCCCCTTTGTCCTTAACTCCCTGTGCCACCAGTCACTGCCCCTCTTCTGCAGCCCTTTCACATGGTTCCAGTGCTGGGGGCCCTGCACTTGTTCTCCCTTTCCCTGGGCTTTGGCATCACTAGCCCTGCTTAGCAAGTAGGGTTCAGTGGTTCCCAAAATGTGGGGCATGACTCCTAGGGGGACACAGAGGAACATTCTTGGGGGCACCTCATGGCCAGCCCCCATGGAGGAAGCACCATTCAGCCTCACTCTGTCCCAGCTCTTCCCCAACCCCACCCTTATCCTGGGGCTCTGGCTTCCAGCTTGGCCTTGACCCCTTTACCCGTCTGCACCTCTCTCTCCAGCAAGCAATAGCCCCACTACCAGCCTCGGTTCTTGACTGCGGCTTCCAAGGGTCCACCGCCATGGTTAAGAGGGCACAGTGTGAAATGTTTGGGGACCACTGGTTTAGGGTGATGTCCTCAATCACTTCTACAAAGTACAATAAAAGCTATTTCTCATCCACCCACCCACCCCTCCATCAGGACGAACTAGGTATGTTCTTCTGCCCTTCAATCATACAGGAAGGATAATAACATTTCATTCCATTCAGTCCTAAAGTGATTTGTAACCCACCACCAGCCAAAACTGGTCATTTTGGGAAAGCAGCCCCATGATGCTGCATACCTAGGCAGAGTAGGTGTGTCTATGCAAACACGGTCTGTTCCTGAAGCCTTTCCCACAGCTGGTCACTAGGTGTGAGGGGGGAGCTCATTCAGCCCCTGCTTCCACTTAGTATTTAAAAACACCTTAGTGTCCCTGTCTCTGCTGGCCTTAGATTTCTCATCTTGTCCATTTCCTGACATCTCAGCTGAGGTGACTGAGTGGTTAAGGCAATAGACTGCTAATCCATTGTGCTCTGCACGCATGGCTTCAAATCTCATCTTCATTGGATGTGTTTAGTCTTCACTCCTCCTTTCTAAACAACCATCTCCCCTGCAAACAAAAGCCTGCTCAGAAACCCCCTTGCTTTAAACAAAATGCCTAAATCTCACATTTCTAAAAATAAAATTCTCTAGTCCTGTATGACTTAGCTCTTATTTCAAAACGTAACAGCCTCATAATCTCCTCCAAACACCCTGAGACCTCCCCAAATTATTAAAATACCCCAGTTCTCAGCAAGGCCATGACAGTGACCCACAGCTAGAGTGTCTAGGCTAAGCTGTTCTGAAGGAGGCAACTCAAACATTTTCTCCCTGATTCCCTTGGCAAGGTCTGATAGGGAAAACAAAATTCCCCAAACTGAAAATCTTCAGCTGAAAAACCAGTACTAGCCATTTGGGGACTTTGGTTTGAATGTATTATTATTATTATCTTCTGATTTATGAATCAGTTTTGTCATCCAGGTGTGTTTCCAGCTGTTGATTTGTGGGGGAGACACGCCAAGCCATGATGTCTCTTCTCCTCTTTCATAGTTTCTTCCAACTTTCTAGAAAGCTCCTTTGCTATGATGTGAGGGCGGAGGAGTCTGCAGCTCGACCCTGGCAAAGAGGGGGTGATCACGAGAAGGGGCTGGCACACCAGGGGTTCTTCCTGGAAACCATGGGGGAGCCAAGAGCACACAGGTCTGTGAGTCCAGAGCCACTTGGGAACGGTGAAGTGATGGCCTATCACCATCTCCTGTAGAAGGACATTGTGATCCTGTGCACAAAGAGAGGGTTACGCACGGGGAAGTTCACCAAGGCACAGTTAATAGTGCAGTTGGAGGAGGAGGACCACTCTGAGGAGCAAATTCCTCACCAGATGGGGCTACAAGAGGATCTGGGAGCAGCTGGAGCAGCAGCCAGGCATTCCCGAGAGTCTGGTCCCCACCCAGAAGAGAGTCTTCACGATCGGGTTCCCCATCAGTGGATTGAAGATAGATGGGATTGAAGCAGATACTGAGAGAGCGAAAGGACCTTGAGAGGAAGCAAAAGGCTAAGGAAAAGCTGCAGGAGAAGCATCAGCACCATGGACTGGTGATGGTGGAGTGGAGAGACATAGGAGGCTGCCCAAGGGTCAGTGGGGAAACACGCCTGCGGGGGCGAGACACTGGGATAGAGAGAACTGTGGTGGTGCAGCCCCAGATGCTGAGGGACTGTGGGACCTGGGTAAAGGTCCCTGAGGTTAAGCCCCTCTCCCTGCCTCTGTCCCAGATCCTTGTGCAGACCCAGGAGGGGTTGGGCTGGCTGGTCATTGGGGTTCTCCAGGATATCGGCTGGAAGGCCCTGTTGGGGGGTTACTGTCTCCCCTTGGGACAGGATCCAGGCCCCGCTCTTGTAAGGGCTGAGGGTTTGAATTCAAATCCAGGGAACCAATTGGCTAGGATGGAAATGGTCAGTGAAAATGCAAATGACGTGGCTGGCAGGGGGGAGGCACTGCTGGGCTTAGGATACCTCCCTACATATAACCAGACCCTAGGGCTGAGTGGGAGGGAGAGATGCTCCCCGCTCCCCTGCACACCGGAGAGGGAGCTCACGCTGGCTCTGATGCTGGGACCAGAGCAGAGAGCTCGCTGCCTGTCCCCACTGGGACAGCAAGGGCAGCGCTGAGCACAAGGGGAGATGAAACCCCTTGCTGAGTGCGGGGACACCCAGGCAGGGAAGGTTGGCTGCCAACCAGGTTTGCCTGGTCCAGACATGCTGCTGGGAAGTGATTACACAGCAGAGAGCGAACTATCAGGGACAAGGCTCAGGGGGACTGTAACCCCAGGCCCAGCCAGTGAGAGGGAGCAGGTCCCACTCCCTGCCCCAGCAGCTGAATCCCAGACTGAGCTGCAGAGGGATCCCTCCTTGGAGAAGCTAAAGGAACTTGCTGGCCACAGCGCTGCAAGCCCCCTTGGGGAAGGCTGCAGGGACAGAGTCCTGTGGGTGAAGGGATTCCTGTACTGGGAATGGGCTCCCCAAGGGGAAGTAGAACTGGGGGGAATCAGGAGGAAGCCCCAGAAATCTACTGGGTTCTTCCCTCTCAAGCTGCTGAATGGGAAAATAGTGAGGGGACCCCTGGACCTAGAAGGGGAGGATTGGGAGGAGAAGGGGGAAGACCCCCTAGTGGATCTCTTCCCTGAAGTGGGAGCCAATCTCCCCATCAGGTGTTCCCCTTTCAAAGTCACTGAAAAAGCAACCCAGATCCTGGAAAAAGAGGTAAAAGAGATCCAGGCTTTAGATGGGATCCAGCTGTTTTACAGCCCATGGGCCTCACCAGTGGGGCTGATCCCCAAGGGAGACAAAATAATCTGGTTTTATGGGGGCTATGAGAAGCTTAAAGCCATCAAAGTGTCCGATGCCGACCCCATGCCTAGGCCTCGGGAGATTTTAGACAAGTAGAGGGTGATGAAGAACTTGGCCCTGGCAGACACTGATAACATGTGCATCTTTAGCCAAACCTGGAAGGAACAGATGTCCCAGGTGAAGAGGGGGCTGGGCTGTCTCAAGGAGGTGGGACTGACGGTAAAAGCTGGAAAGTGTAAGGTAGGAACGGCAGAGGTGTTGTATCTGGGCCACAAGGTGGAAAGCGGCTGCCCAAGCCCAGAGCTGGCCAAGGCAAAGATGGGAGCTCTTAACCAAGAGAGCCCGAATAGCAGCCCAGAGTGCTGGGAGAAAACACTGTCCCAGATTGAACCCCAGGGGTATTGGGGTAGCAAAAGGGTACAAGCCACATAAACCTTCCCACATGCAGCCTGCGAGTGCCATCAAGCACGCTCAACCTAAGGGAGGGCGTGAGACTGAACTGTGCTGGTGTAACTCACACCGAGGAATGGGAGAGATGCTGGGGCATTCATGGGAACGTTGGTGAGTTCAAACTTCCCCAGGTTGCTTTCCCCAGGCCAGGAGGTCACCTGATCCCTTTCTCTGAGAGGTGCTGGCTGGTGGATCTCTGCAAGGGGCGGTGATCAGCAGGGGGGGATCTTAGATCAGGTGTGTTTGATGGCACTAGCAGGCCACATGTGGGAAGGATTATGCAGCCCGAACCCTTTTGCTAGCCCAATACCCCTGGGGTTCAAACTGAGATTAGGTCTTTTCTCAGCATTCTGGGCTGCGATTGGGGCTTTCTTGATTAAGATCCCCCCCTCTTCGCTTTTGGCCAGCTTTGGGTTTGAGCAGCCTCTCCTCACCTATTGGCCCAGATTCAACACCTCTGCCGTCCCAACCTTACACTTTTCAGCTTTTACCATCAGTCCTGCCTCCTTGAGGCATCCCAGCCCCCTCTTCACCTGGGACACCTGTTCCTCTCAGTTCTGGCTAAAGACACACATGTTATTGTATGCCAGGGCCATGTTCTCCATTTCTCTCAGCTTCTCTAGAATCTCCCGAGGCCTAGGGATGGGGTAGGCATTGGACACTGTGATGTCTTTAAACTTTCAATAGTCCCCACTAAACCAGATCATCCTGTCTCCCTAAGGGATCATCCCCACGGGTGAGGCCCATGGGCTGTTGAACGGCTGGATGCCGTCTAAAGCCAGCAGGTCCTTGACCTCTCTCTCTCCAGGTTCTGGGCTGCTCTCCCAGTGACTCTGAACAGGGAACACCTCATGGGGAGATTGGGTCCCACTTCAGGGAAGAGATCCCCACGGGGGTCTTTCCCCTTCTCCTCCCAATCCTCCCCTTCCAGGTTCAGGGGTCCCCTCACTCTCCTCCCATCCAGCAGCTCGAAAGGGAAGAACCCAGTGGATTTCTGGGGCTGCCTCCTGATTCTCCCCAGTTCTACTTCCCCTTGGGGAGCCCATTCCCAGTACAGGAATCCCTTCACCCACAGGACTCTGTCCCTGCAGCCTTCCCTAAGGGGGTTTGCAGAGCTGTGGCCAGCAAGTTCCCTCAGCTTCTCCAAGGAGGGATCCCTCGGCAGATCACCCCAATGGTTGGGATGGGTCTGGGAAGTTGCAGTAAGAGCGGGGGAGGGGCGCTGGCTTCCCTCCCCAGCTCTGGGAGGGGCCTGGAGAGAGGTGGTTGCAGTGGGGGCGGATCGCTGTGTACTCCCTCCAACTCTGGCAGGGGACCGGAGAGTGGCTGCTCCAGCAGGGGCTGGGGGCTGGGTTCCCTCCCCAGCTCTAGTAGGGGCCTGGGGGGTGGCAGTTCGAGTTGGGCAGGGGTGTTGGCTTCCCTCGCCAGCTCTGGGAGGGGAGATGGGAGTGGCGGTTCCAGTGGGGGCGGGGCACTGGGTTCCCTCGCCAGCTCTGGGAGGGGAGAGGGGAGTGGCGGTTCCAGTGGGGGCGGGGCATTGGGTTACCTCGCCAGCTCTGGGAGGGGAGAGGGGAGTGGTGGTTCCAGCGGGGGCGGGGCCCTGGGTTCCCTCGTCAGCTCTGTTAGGGGAGAGGGTAGTGGTGAGTGGTGGTTCCAGCAGGGGCAGGGCACTGGGTTCCCTCGCCAGCTCTGGTACGGGAGAGGGGAGTGGCGGTTCCAGCGGGGGCCGTGTGATGGTGCTGCCCGTGGGAGCCAGCTGAGGTCACTCAATCAGGGCGAACTGCAAACAAAACAGGGCAGAGAATCCCCAGCGAACTGGGGAGAAGCCGTTCCTGCGGGGTGGGGCGCTGAGTTCCCTCCCCGTCTCTGCGAGGGGAGTGTTCCCTCCCCGTCTCTGGGGAGCGACAGTTCCAGCGAGTGCGGGATGCTCGGCTCCCTCCTGGGCTCTCTGAGGGGACTGCTCCAGTAACGGTCCAGGGAACCAATTGGCTAGGATGGAAATGGTCAGTGAAAATGCAAGTGACGCGGTTGGCAGGGGGGAGGGGCTGCTGGGCTTAGGGTACCTGCCCCCCTGCACACCGGAGAGGGGGCTCATGATGGCTCTGATGCTGCGACCAAAGCAAGGAGCTCGCTGCCTGCCCTCCACGCCCCTCCCAGAGCTGGGGAGGGAATCCCGCGCCCCACCTCCGCTCGAACCGCCACTCCCCAGGCCCCTTCCAGAGCTGGGGAGGGAAGCCAGCGCCCCGCACCCACTCAACCCGTCACTCCCTAGGCCTCTCCCATACCTGGACAGGGAAGTCAGCGCTCCACCCCGCTGGAACGGCCTCTCCTCACTCCCCTCTCACAGGTGGGGAGGGAAACCAGCGCTCCACCCATGTTGGAACCGCGGCTCCCCGCTCCCTCCACAGAGCTGGGGAGGGAACCAGCGCCCCGCCCCGGCTCAAACCGCCACTACCAGCTCCCCACCAGAGTTGGGGAGGGAATCAAGCGTCCCTCCCCTGCTTGAACCGCCACTTCACAGGCTTGTCCAGAGCTGGTGAGGGAAGCCAGCCCCCCGCTCCTGCTAGATCCGCCAGTCCCCAGGCCCCTCCCTGAGCCAGTGCCCCTCCCCCACTCTAACTACCACTCCCCACTCCCCTCCCAGAGCTGGAGAGGGAAGCCAGCGCCACGCCCTCGCTCGAACCGCCATTCTCCAGGCCCCTCCTTGAGGTGGGGAGGGAAGCCAGCTCCCCGCCCCCGCTCAAACTGCCACTTTCCGCTGCCCCCCAGAGTTAAAGAGCGAATCCAGCGCCCCTCCCCTGCTGGAAACGCCACTCCCCGCTCCCCTCCCAGAGCTGGAGAGGAAATCCAGCACCCTTCCCCACTCAAACTGCCACTCCCCAGTCCCCATCCAAAGCTGGGGAAGGAAGCCAACGCCCCCAAACCACTGGAACCGCCACTCCCCAGACCCCCCACAGACTGGGGCTGGAAGCCAGCGCCCGGCTCCCGCTGGAACCGCCACTCCCCACGCCCCTATGAGAGCTGGGGATGGGAGCCAGCTCTCCCACAGGAACCTCTCCTTGCAACCTCTCCTCATGGACTGTACCGCACTGAGGTCGGCCAGGTCCCTTGGTCTCCGCAAGGAGGGATCTCTCTGCAACTCGGCCTGGAACTCAGCAGCTGGCACAGGGATGGGGACCTGCTCTCTTTCGTCGGCTGTGTCTGAGGCCGCAGCCTCTCTGAGCTGTGTCCCTGGGCGTTCACTCCCCACCAGGTTAGGGTCCTGTACCTCGGGCACAGTACCTTCCCCGTTGTCAGGGTGCAGTGCCCTTCGCTGACTCTGACTATGGGTCATGACCAGGGCACCCCGGGCGTTGCTTGGCCAGACCTCCAGGGCCCCCCCATTAACACCTCCGTGGGCAAATGTGGGTGTATTCCTACGTCCTTGGGCCCTCCTTGGCCCCCCACTTCAGGTGTACCCTTGCCAGGGGAACCTTGAATGAGGTCCCGCACACACCCATCAGGGTCAGGTAGGTGTCGGGAACCATCCGATCTGAAGCAACAACCTCGGGCCGGGCCAGTGTCACCTCTGTACCCGTGTCCCAGTGACCTTCCTCCCATCTATCTCCAGGGAAACAAGGCACTCTCTCCGGAGGGGCAGCCCCACTCCCACCCTGTAAACCAAAAACTCAGAGCCTGGAGCTGATATGGGGACCTCCTCCCTTTTTTACTGGTGGTACGCTGCCAGCCCCCCTTTCTTGGGAATGTTGCCCTTCATCCGACTGGGTCTTTACCCAGTCAATCCTCTGCGGGTTGGGTCTGCACGGTCTGTCCCTGAGCTTGGGGCACTTGACCCGTATGTGGCCTCGTTGGCCACAGCGATATCAGCCCCTGTCTCGTGGGTCCCCTCCAGTGGGACGGATGGACGTGATGCTGGATGCTCCCTTTTGGTGGGGGTTCTCCATAGGCCCCCGCTGGGAGATCCCATGGTGACTCTCTCTCTGCGTTGAGGCAGGCTTGCTCCATCGAGACTCCTGCATGTTATCCCCTGCCCGACTGTCCACAAATTGGTCGGCCAGCTGGCCTGCGTGCTGCAGCTTCTCCGGCTTCTGGTCCATCAACCACAACCTCAGGTCAGACGGGCACTGCTCGTACAGGTGCTCCAGTATGAATAGGTCAAGCAGGTCCTCTTTAGTTTGGGCCCCAGCTGTCCACTTGCGGGCATACCCCTGCTCCCGATTGACCAGTTGTAGGTATGTGACCTCACGGGTTTTACGCTGACTCCGGAACTTTTGCTGGTACATCTCAGGAGTCAGCCCAAACTCCCGTAGCAGGGCCTGTTTGAACAGTTCGTAGTCCCCTGCCTCCGCCCCTTTCAGTCGGCTGTACACCTCCATGGCTGTGGAGTCCAGTAAGGGGGTGAGATCCTGTCTGCAGGGTCAACCCTGTGCAGCTCGCAGGCATTCTCAAAGGCCGTCATTAAGGTGTCTATGTCCTCCCCCTCCTTACGCTGGGGCAGCAAGCCCTTATCAAAGCTCTTTGTAGGCTTGGGTCCCCACTCACTCGCTACAGCCAGGGCCCCACTGCTCCTCAGCCAGGCCAGCTCCAGCTCATGCTTACGCTGATTCTCCTTCTCCTCCCACTCGTGCTGGCGCTGGTTGTCCTCATGTTTACGCTGGTTCTCCCCTCTTTCAGTTCTTGCCTCCCTAACTCGAGCTCTTCTCATCTCAGCTCCCTGTCATGTTCCATCCACATCCATTCCAGGGATGGGGAGCTCCGCCAGGACGATCCCCTGCTGGCCACCAGGGTCAGGGTGCCCTCGGTATTCACTGGGATTCCCCCAACCTCTTTCCTAGCTATAGGTGGGCAGGGTCTTGGGGTGTCCTCGGCAGCAGTCTGGCCTCTTCCAGCCATGTCAGGCCCCTGGGCCCACGCTGCATCCGCTGGGCAGCTTTCCTCATGGACCGAGCTCCTTTCACCCGAGCGATCCTTCTCCTCCATCTGGGCAATTAGCTGTTCTTTGGTGGACCTCCCAATGCACAGCCCCCTCTGCTTGCACAGCTCCACCAGGTCTTTCTTAAGGTGCTTAGCACACATCTTCCTGCTGGCCACTCGCTGGTCTGTGCTCTCAGCTTCCACCGGTTCCAGGGAGACCCCTCGTGCACCAGCCCTTTTTCCGGTCACCCCCTCTCTGCCAGGGTCAAGCTGCAAACTCCTCTGCCCCTCTGACCACTCTTGCAATACCCCCGGGGGACACTGTTACTGCAAAGTCCTTCTCTCTGGTCACACACTCCCAGTGGTTAAACACCCCCTGACCCTTTCTCTCTCTGGTCCTTGTCAGTCCCCCTTTGTTTACTTCTCCCCAGTCACTTACTGCAGGAAGCGCCGTCCATGAGGTGCAGTAAATCCCACCACTGCCACCAGCTGTCACGGAGTGTGGAGGAGTTGGGGCCCTGCACTCCTTTTCCTGCAATTCACCAGGACTCTCAGCCAGCCAGTAAAGCAGAAGGTTTGTTTAGATGCCAGGAACACAGTCCAAGACACGTCTTGCAGGCCCAGACAACAGGATCACCCCAGTTAGGTCCATCTTGGGGCCCCAGGAGCACCACAGCCCCATTTGGGTGGGGCTCAGAGCCCTGTCTGTCCTTACCTTCCCCCTCCAGCCAGCTCCAGACTGCCAAACCCGCTCCAGCCCTTCCTTCTCTCTCAGTTACTTTCCCCGGGCCAGGAGGTCATCTGATCCCTTTGTCTCCAACACTTTCAGCTGGCACCTTTGCAGAGGAGGGACCCAGGCCATCAGTGGCTAGGAGATAGAGTGCCAGGCATTTTGGTGAACTGGCCCTTTGCTTTGCTAGATACTTAAGAACTGCCATGGGGACACTGAGGCACCAACACAGTATTCACAGACCACAGTAAGAACAGTCCAAGTTCGTCACACCACCTGGCTGCAGGGAGACTGGGATGTGCTGAGCTAAGGGAGGTAAAGGCTGAGGCCCTGAGAGTTTCCTGTGCTGAGTTCAACTCTCAATAAACCCTCCTGTTTTATGCTGGCTGAGAGTCACTCCAGGCTAGAGAACAGGAGGCATCAACCTCTTCAGGGGTGAGGAGGCCCGGGGGGTCCAGAGCATGTGGACTCCCTGAGGGAGCCCACTGCAGAGACAGAAGTGCTAAAACTCGGAGAGGTGTGGCTCCAGGATGTGGAGGGGCCTGACCCAGAGTGAGAGTGGACCCCCGAGAAGGGCTGTCTCATTGAAAGGGGCACCCCCCACGGACTGCATGGGGCCACGAGTGGGCACGATCTGTGAGTCTGTGACAGAACGTACGTGAAGGGAGTGTGGAGCAGGACAGGGAGGATGGGGAACGATCAGATGCGAGAGAGGGGCGGGACACAGGCGCCAGTCGGATCTGAGGTTATGGGATGCGGGGTGGTTAGACCTGAAGGGGCGGGATGTGGGTCGGGGGGTGGTTGGACCCTGAGGTGGGGCAAGTCAAGGGGCAAGGGGGCAGGTCGGACCCAGGCAGGGGGCATTTCACAGGGCCGGGGGGGCTGGAGGTGTGGTCGGGGGCACTTGGAAGCAGATAGGGTGGGGGGCGAAGTAGACCAGGGAGGGGTGGGACACGCTGGGGAGGGTGTGAGACACAAGAGTTTGTGGGAAGGTGCCGGGGGGCAGGGGTCTGAGAGGCGCTGTCTGTGAGGTCTCTGTGGGGGGAGAGGATGAGCAGGGGGGTCTGAGAGGCGCTGGCTGGGGGATCCCAGCAGGCGGGGCTGAACGGGGGGGTCTCAGACAGACTGGCTGGGGGGGTCTCTGCAGGGGGAAAGAATGAGTGGAGCGGTCTGAGAGGTGCTGCCTGGGAGGTCTCTGCAAGGGGCGGTGATCAGCAGGGGGGGTCTTAGGTCGGGTGTGCTTGATGGCACTAGCAGGCCGCATGTGGGAAGGATTATGCAGCCTGAACCCTTTTGCCACCCCAATACCCCTGGGGTTCAAACTGAGATTGGCTCTTTTCCCAGCACTCTGGGCTGCGATTGGGGCTTTCTTGGTTCAGAGCTCCCCCTCTTGGCTTTTGGCCAGTTTTAGGTTTGGGCAGCCGCTCCCCACCTATTGGCCCAGATTCAACACCTCTGCCATCCCCACCTTACACTTTTCAGCTTTTACCATCAGTCCTGCCTCCTTGAGGCATCCCAGCCCCCTCTTCACCTGGGACACCTGTTCCTCCCAGGTCTGGCTAAAGACACACATGTCATTGTATGCCAGGGCCATGTTCTCCATTCCCCTCAGCTTCTCTAGAATCTCCCCAGGCCTAGGGATGGGGTAGGCATTGGACACTGTGATGGCTTTAAGGTATCGATGGTCCCCACTAAACCAGATCATCCTGTCTCCCTTGGGGATCCGCCCCACAGGTGAGGCCAATGGGCTGTTGAATGGCTGGATGGCATCTAAAGCCAGCAGATCCTTGACCTCTCTCTCCAGGTTCTGGGCTGCTCTCCCAGTGACTCTGAACAGGGAACACCTGATGGGGAGATTGGGTCCCACCTCAGGGAAGAGATCCCCCCGGGGGTCTTCCCCTTCTCCTCCCAATCCTCCCCCTTCCAGGTTCAGGGGTCCCCTCACTCTCCTCCCATCCAGCAGCTCGAAAGGGAAGAACCCTGTGGATTCCTGGGGCATCACCAGCTGCCTCCCGATTCCCCCCAGTTTTACTTCCCGTTGGGGAGCCCATTCCCGGTCAGGAATCCCTTCTCCCGCAGGACTCTGTCCCTGCAGCCTTCCCCAAGGGGGTTTGCAGAGCTGTGGCCAGCAAGTTCCCTCAGCTTCTCCGAAGAGGAATCCCTCGGCAGATAACCACAATGGTTGGGAGGGGCCTGGGGAGAATTGGTAAGAGCGGGGGCAGGGCGCTGGCTTCCCTCCCCAGCTCTGGGAGGGGCCTGGAGAGAGGCGGTTGCAGCAGGGGTGGGGGGCTGGGATCCCTCCCCTGCTCTGGGAGGGGAGTGAGGAGTGGCGGTTCGAGTGGGAGCAGGGCGGTGGATTCCATCCCCAGCTCTGGTAGAGGCCTGGGGGGTGGCGGTTCGAGCGGGGGCGGGGAGCTTGCATCCCTTCCCAGCTGTGGTAGAGGCCTGGGGGGTGGCGGTTTGATCGGGGGCAGGTCTCTGGGTTCCCTCCCCAACTCTGGAAGGGGCCTGGGGAGTGGCGATTAGAGCAGGGGCAGAGCACCAGCTGTTCTGGGAGGGGCCTGAAGAGTGGTGGTTCGAGTGGGGGCGGGGCACTGGTTTAGCTCCCCACCTCTGGGAGGAGCCTGGGGAGTGGCAGCTCCAGCGGGGGCGGGGCGCTGCCTTCCCTCCCCAGCTCTGCGAGGGACTGAGGAGCGGCTGTTCCTGCGGGGGAGGGCTCTGGGTTCCCCTCCGCAGCTATTAGAGGGGCATGGGGAGCGGCCGTTCCTGCGGGAGCAGGGCGCTGGATTCCCCTCCCCAGCTATTAAAGGGGCATAGGGAGCGGCGGTTCCAGTGGGGGCAGGGTGCTGGCTTCTCTCGCCAGCTCTGGGTAGGACCTGTTGATTGGCAGTTCGAGTGGGGTTGTGGCGCTGGCTTCCTTTCCCAGCTCTTGGAGGGGCCCTGGGAGTGGTGGCTCCAGCGGGGGCGGGGAGCTGTCCTCCCTCCCCAGTTCTGCGAGGGCAGTGGGCGTCGGCCGTTGGGGCGGGGGCGGGGCACTGGCTCCCCTCCCTAGCTCTGCCAGGCGACTGAGCAACAGCAGTTCAAGCGGGGGCTGGGTGCTGGGATCCCTCCCAAGCTCTGCGAGAGGACTGAGGAGCGGCCGTTCCTGTGGGGGTGGGGTGCTGGGTTCCCTTCCCAGCTCTGCGAGGGGACTGGGGAACGGCCATTCCAGCTGGTGCGGGGCGCTGCCTTCCCTCCCCACCCCTGCCAAGGTACTGGGGAGCTGCCATTCCTGCGGGGGCAGAGCGCTGGGTTCCCTCTACAGCTGTGCGAGGGAACTGGGTAGTGGCCGTTCCTGCTGGGGCAGGGCAGTGCCATCCCTCCCCAGCACTACCAGGGGACTGGGGAGCGGCCGTTCCTACAGAGTCGGGGCGCAGGGTTCCCTCCCCAGCTCTTCCAGAAGACTGGGGAGCGGCCGTTCCTTGAGGGTCGGGGCGCTGCCTTCTCTCCCCACCTCTGCGAATGGACTGTGGGGCCACCATTCCAGAAGGGGCGGGGCACTGCTTTCCCTCCCCATCTCTGCGAGGGGACTGGGGAGCGGCCGTTCCTGTGGTGGCAGGGTGCTACCTCCCCTCCCCAGCTTTGTGAGGGGACTGGCCGTTCCTGCGGGGCTGGTGCGCTGGGTTCCCCTCCCAGCTCTGAGAGGGGACTGGGACGCGGTCTTTCCTGCAGGGGTGGGGCGCTAGGTTCCCTTCCCAGCTCCGCCAGGGGACTGGGGAGTGTCCGTTTGTGCGGGTGCGGGGCGCTGGCTTCCCTCCCCAGCTCTGGCAGGGGCCTGGGGAGTGGTGGTTTGAGTGGGGGTGGGGCGCTGGCTTCCTTCCCCAGCTCTGGAAGGTGCCTGGGGAGTAGCGGTTCGAGCGGGGTTGGGGCGTTGCCTTCCCTCCCCAGCTCTGGGAAGGGCCTGCAAAGTGACGGTTCCAGTAAGGGCAGGGTACTGGCTCTCCTCCCCAGCTCTGGGAGAGGCCATAGGAATGGCGGTTCGAGTGGGGGCAGGCAGCGAGCTCCTTGCTTTGGTCACAGCCTCAGAGCCAGCGTGATCCCCCTCTCTGGTGTGCAGGAGGGCGGGGAGCATCTCTCCCTCCCACTCAGCCCCAGGGGGCTGGTTACAGGTAGGCAGGTATCCTGAGCCCAGCAGCCCCTCCCGCCTGCCAGCCACGTCATTTGCATTTTCACTGACCATTTCCGTCTTACCCAATTGGTTCCCTGGATTTGAATTCAAACCCTCTCCGTTACAGGAGCAGGGCCTGGATCCTGTCCCAAAGAGACACAGTCACCCCCCAACAGGGCCTCCCAGCCAATATCCTGGAGAACCCAAACAACCAGCCAGCCAGACCCCTCCTGGGTCTGCATACGGATCCAGGCAATATGCAGGACGGGGGGCTTCACCCTGGGGACCTTCATCCAGGTCCCACAGCCCCTCAGCATCTGCGGCTGCACCACCACAGCTCTCTCTGTCCCAGGGTCTTGCCACCCCAGGCGTGTTTCCCCTCTGACCCTTGGGCAGCCCGCTATGTCTCTCTGCTCCACTATCCCCAGTCCATGGTGCTGCTGCTTCTCCTGCAGCTTTTCCTCAGGCTCTTGCTCTCACAATCCTCTCGCACTCTCAGGCTCTGCTCCCATCCCATATGTCTTCGATCCCCTGATGGGGAACCCGATCGTGAAAACCATCATCTTTTTGGAGACCAGACTCTCGGGGATGTCTGGCTGCTGCTCCAGCTGCTCCCAGATACTTTTGTAGCCCCATCTGTGTCAGGAATCTGCTCCTCAAACATGTCCTTCTCCTCCCACTCACTATTAACTGTACCTTGGTGAAATTCCCCATGCGTAACCCTCTTTGTGTACAGGATCACAATGTCCTTCTCAAGGAGATGGTGATGGGCCATCACCTCACCATTCCCAAGTGGCTCTGGATTGACAGGCCTGTGTGCTCTTGGCTCCCCCATGGTTTCCAGGAAGAACCCCTGGTGTGGCAGCCCCTTCTCGTGGTCACCCCCTCTTTGCCAGGGTCGAGCTGCAGACTCCTCCGCCCTCACATCATAGCAAAGGAGCTTTCTAGAAAGTTGGAAGAAACTATGAAAGAGGGGAAGAGACATCATGGCTTGGCGTGTCTCCCCCACAAATCAACAGCTGGAAACACACCTGGATGACAAAACTGATTCATAAATCAGAAGATAATAATAATAATACATTCAAACCAAAGTCCCCAAATGGCTAGTACTGGTTTTTCAGCTGAAGATTTTCAGTTTGGGGAATTTTGTTTTCCAAATCAGACCTTGCCAAGGGAATCAGGGAGAAAATGTTTGAGTTGCCTCCTTCAGAACAGCTTAGCCTAGACACTCTAGCTGTGGGTCACTGTCATGGCCTTGCTGAGAACTGGGGTATTTTAATAATTTGGGGAGGTCTCAGGGTGTTTGGAGGAGATTATGAGGCTGTTACGTTTTGAGATAAAAGCTAAGACATACTGGACTAGAGAATTTTATTTTTAGAAATGTGAGATTTAGGCATTTTGTTTAAAGCAAGGGGGTTTCTGAGCAGGCTTTTGTTTGCAGGGGAGATGGTTGTTTAGAAAGGAGGAGTGAAGACTAAACACATCCAATGAAGATGAGATTTGAAGCCATGCGTGCAGAGCACAATGGATTAGCAGTCTATTGCCTTAACCACTCAGTCACCTCAGCTGAGATGTCAGGAAATGGACAAGATGAGAAATCTAAGGCCAGCAGAGACAGGGACACTAAGGTGTTTTTAAATACTAAGTGGAAGCAGGGGCTGAATGAGCTCCCCCCTCACACCTAGTGACCAGCTGTGGGAAAGGCTTCAGGAACAGACCGTGTTTGCATAGACACACCTACTCTGCCTAGGTATGCAGCATCATGGGGCTGCTTTCCCAAAATGACCAGTTTTGGCTGGTGGTGGGTTACAAATCACTTTAGGATTCAATGGAATGAAATGTTATTATCCTTCCTGTATGATTGAAGGGCAGAAGAACATACCTAGTCCGTCCTGATGGAGGGGTGGGTGGGTGGATGAGAAATAGCTTTTATTGTACTTTGTAGAAGTGATTGAGGACATCACCCTAAACCAGTGGTCCCCAAACATTTCACGCTGTGCCCTCTTAACCATGGCGGTGGACCCTTGGAAGCCGCAGTCAAGAACCGAGGCTGGTAGTGGGGCTATTGCTTGCTGGAGAGAGAGGTGCAGACGGGTAAAGGGGTCAAGGCCAAGCTGGAAGCCAGAGCCCCAGGATAAGGGTGGGGTTGGGGAAGAGCTGGGACAGAGTGAGGCTGAATGGTGCTTCCTCCTTGGGGGCTGGCCATGAGGTGCCCCCAAGAATGTTCCTCTGTGTCCCCCTAGGAGTCATGCCCCACATTTTGGGAACCACTGAACCCTACTTGCTAAGCAGGGCTAGTGATGCCAAAGCCCAGGGAAAGGGAGAACAAGTGCAGGGCCCCCAGCACTGGAACCATGTGAAGGGGCTGCAGAAGAGGGGCAGTGGCTGGTGGCACAGGGAGTTAAGGACAAAGGGGGCACAGAAGGGGGCAAGATTAGGGGTGAAGGAGGTGCAAGGGTTGGGCTGGCAGGAGCTAGCAGTAAAGGGGGAGTGGGGATCATTCAGGGGCAATGGGGAAGTGCCAAAGTACAAGTTTTGCCCAGGGCACATTTCCCCTAATGCTGGTCTGAGCAAACAATTGGAAATGACCCTTCAGTGAGACCAGAACCATAGTGTAGAAAAGCCCCTTTGTTAAGTGGTTGTGGCTGAGTGCTTAGGGAGCTGGGTTAAAAAACAACAGACATCTGTCTGTGGAGGTTTGATTCTTGCCTGCTAGGCAAGGTTGGTGTGTGGTGTCTGCATGGCTGTATTTTCAGTGTCTGATAACCCATGGTGCCACAGGGAGCCAAGTCTAGACACATTCAGAGGCTCTTTGCCAGGGTTTCTCAAACTTCCTTTCACTACAACCCCCTTCTGCTGAAAAACACTTTACTACATGGCCCTGGAAAGAGGGACCAAGCCCCTCCACGCTGAGCAGAGGCAGAGGAGACAAAGCCTGAGCCCTGCCCCAGTTGGGGGAGGGCGAAAAGCAGAGCTTGAGGGATTCAGCCCTGGGTGGTGGGACTCAGACTTTTGGCTTCAGCCCCAGGCACCAACAAGTCTAATGCCAGCCCTGGCAACCCCATTAAACAGGGTCACATCTCACATTGGGGTCCTGACATAGTTTGAGAATCACTGCTCTATGCTCAGGGGAGGGAGTTTTCCTGTGGGTGTAGCTGATTCACTTCCCCAAGAGGTGGCAGCTATGTCAGTGGGAGAAGCTATATCGGTGGGTGTGCAAGTTGTGGTGTTTACCACATTTAAGAAGTTTAATAAAACCCCATTTTTAAAACCATCTGTGGTCTGGGAATGGTGAAGGACGTCGATGAAGCAGGGTTTGTCCTTCAAAGTCCTGGAGATCACGATTCCATGCACCTGTTGTCATGAGGATATAGCTCAGTGGTAGAGTGTTTGTTTGCAGCTCATGGGGTCCTCACTTCAAACCCCAGTGTTCTTCTATAACTTTCTTTCTTTTTTTAAAAAAAAAGGAAAACATTTTCATTTCCATTCTCCATTATGTTCAGGTACTCCACTATATGGGGGGCTTGATATGAATGTAAACATTCAACATTTCACTGTCCAAATGCATAAAAACCTAGCGAAGCTGTCCATCAGCTGAAATCAGTTCCAATCCTCTTAGCGTCTAGTTTATGTTTTCATCAATTAAATAAAGGTATCATATGAATGTGCATTTGCAGATCCCTCTTCTCCAGGAGCTATGTTGTGCAGAAGAACAAGAACCACATCCAGTTGGGGTTCAGGATTCTGATGAGCAAAGAGCCAACAAATGTTCTGAGGGCTGGAGAAAAATGCCTTCTAGTGAGCTATTGAACGAGCTCAACCTGTTTAGCTTATCAAAAGAAGATTGAAAGGTGACTTCATTGAAGTGTTGAAGGGCCTTAATGGAGAGAAAAGATTGGGTATGAAAGGGCTCTTTAGTCTAGCAGAGAAAGTCATAACAAGACCCAATGGCTGGAAGGTGAAAAGAGACAAATTCATATTACAAATAAGACACAAATATGCAACAGCGAGGATGATTCACCACAGGAACAAGCTACCAAGGAAAGTGGTGGATTTGCCATCTCCTGATGTCATTTAATGAAAACTAGATGCCTTTGTGGAATGTGTTTGCCCCAAAAGTAGCTATTGTGTCATACAGGAGGCCTGCGCTATGCAGGGGGTCAGATTAGATGCTCTAATGGTCTCTTCTGGCCATAAAGTTGACTAATTTCTGAAAAACTGAGTGTAGTGCTGGGAGAAGCGTCTGATGTATTACTGTCTAGCCGGCTTCCTTCCTAGAATGAATGTTCCTTGAGTGGGGTGATCCACAGGGAGTAGCTCAAACCTCCAAAGTGCCTGGCCAGGGGCAGGACATTATCACAGCAAGGGAGGGGTGTGGCAGTGACATCACAAAGGCCTTTTGCAGGACCTCACACTATTGGTCAAAGGTGGTGGGGAGGTGGTGACCTCACAGAAAGATGCAACATCAGCCAGGTAGGACAGGGGCGAAGGGCCGGGGAAACCTCAGAGACCTCTGCGGCTTTGCTTCAGCAAGTCTCCTTCTCCAGGTCTCTCTTTGAGGACTGAGAGAGTATTCAGGTTCATGGACGTGAGCGCCAGGAGGAACCTCTTTTTAGTTTTCTTCTTCACTTTTTGTGATTTTACTAGAAAACAGATGTCCCTGTTTAGAAGGTAAGAGCCTCCTCGAGGTTTGAAACCTGTTCAGTCTGATCTCTCTGTTGATAGTTGAAATCTAGGCATGGAAAATACACGTTTAAGGATGCAGAATTTTATTCTGCACCTGGGATTTTGTCCTTTAGAATCACTGGGACATTAGGGTTTGTCCTTTTTGTTTCACCTTTTCCTCCATCCATCCCTCCCTCCTTTCTCTTTGTCTCTTTCTTCTTTTGTCCTTTCACCTGTTCCCCTCCCAACACCAGGAGCGGTGTGTGTGTGTGTGTGTGTTGCGGGGGAGTGCTCGGCAGCACACACTGTGGGAGGTCCACCCAGAAATGTGGAGCTGAAATAGTGCTCGGGCAGTGATCCCCACTGGTGACTTGGGCCATCCTTTGGGCTCTCTGGTGAAAACCCTCGGCCTCCTGTTCTCAGTCTTTACCCTGATTGGCTGAGCAGGGGGTTATTGACAGGGAGGAGACTCAGGTCCTTGTTGCTCTCTTTGAAGACCAAGGAAATAAGTCAGAACCAGTTATATGTTTGATGAATTCTGCTGCTTCAGTGCATTAATAGTCTTTGAATAGTTCATGATTCTCTCTAACATTGCAGTTCTCCTACAATACTTGCTGAATAATTACTGTGCAGTGTTGGTCTGCTGCTCATTTGAGAACACTTTACTAAAGTCAGTCAATGTTTGAAATTCAAGATCTGATGGTTAGTTTGAAAATCAGGGCTCTTGGGTCCTATTCCCAACTCTGCCACTGGCTGGCTGTGTGACCTAAGACAAGTCAATTCTCCTTTCTCAGCCTTAGCTTCTCCCTCTTTCAAGTACGGATAATAAGGATCCGCTTCTACCTACCTCTCGGTTTGTGGAGGATGGGGATCCATTGGAGAGTGTCACTAGGGGTAGTGCACAATATGAGGTGTCCTTTTACCTTTGCTCAGAGCAAATTTTGACATAATAGACTAGCTGAAATAGTCTCTTTTATTTGTATTTTTTTTATTTTGAAATTGTTAAGAGCAGCAACTACTTAGCTCAGAGTGAAGCATCTTATCTCATGTTTGTAATCTAAGTGTCTCCTCTTTGTGTGCAATGAGGCAATTTAACACACTCTGACAAACAGGAGATGCTTTTGTTTTGCAACAAAATATTTTTGCAAAGAACTTTCATCCCATTTATTTTGATTTCGAGAAAGAAAGTGGTTTAGTCTGAATGGAATTTTCTGATAGAAATGGTTTCAATTAAATTTCTCCACCATCTCAATTCCTGAGCTCTATCCCTGCCTCTGGGGAATGGAGGTTTCCTGGTTGTTAGAACAGGAGTCAGGACCGGTGGCTTCTCTTTCTGGCTCTGCCACCGCCTTGCTGTGTAGGCCTTGGGTAGGTCACTTCCCTTCTCTGGACCTCAGGCTCCTCCCCATCTGTCCAATGGGAACAGGGACAGTTCTCGAACTCTGGGCAGTCCTTAGCCTGGGTGATATAAGGGTTGTTCAAACCCTCTGTGAAGGAGAAAGGGGAGTTTCCTGGTGTTTAGCACCAAGGAATTCTGAAGTTTGCTAAAATGTCTAGTCTGTGGAAACAAGAAATGGTTGGGGCAAAACTTTTTAACCACTGCCTTTTTTAAAGCCCATTCATGGATGTGTGTCCCTATCTCTCAGGTACCGTGGGTTCTTTGCCAGGAGGAGAGAAGAGGTTCCTGCCTCTGTTTTTGTGGCCTTAACAAACCAGGTGTTGTGCTCCAGTTCTCGTCTGAGATCCCTGAAGAAGAACATCTTCCCACCCTTCAACAAGACAGGACCTATCTCTAAAAGGGAACAAAGAGAACTCTGAGACTTACTAGCTCGACTCACTTCCATAGCTGGAGAGATACTGGAGTACATTCTTAAACTATCAGTTTGTCAGCAGCACCAACAGGATAGTTTGGTTCTTAGGACTAGTGAGCATGGATTTGTCAAGAACAAATCATTCCAAACCAATCCTCTTTCCTTCTTCGGCAGGGTTCCGGGCCTAGTGAAGGTGGGTAAACAGTAGATGGGATCTAGCTTGGTGTTACTAAGGCTTTTGACACAGTCCCGTAGGACAGTCTCACAAGCAAACCAGGGAAATGTGGTCTAGATGCAATCAGTGTGATGTGGGTGCAGAGCTGGTTCAAAGCCCAGACTCCAAGAGCCCTTCTCCATATCTGGCTGTCCAACAGAGAGGATGTACCTGTTGGGTCTGGCAGGGATCAGTCCGGGGTCTGGTACTATTCAATATTTTCATTACTGATTTGGAAAATGGAGTGGAGAGCATGCTTCTAAAATTTGCAAATGACACCAAGCGCTTTGGATCACAGGACTGGAATTCAAAATGCCCTTAACAAACTGGAGAATTGGTCTTCTTGAGCAAAACTCCATGGCTGGGCCCCTCTCTCTAGACTGGGATGAAGTGCAACCCCAGAGCCAAACACTCCTCCTCCTGGGCAGTGCGCTCCGTCCTTGAATGGTCAGATGCTGATTAGCACTGTAAGAGCAGCTTTGTCTGGGAGATTCCCAGCACTTTTCAATAGCGGGAAAGTATGAAATCCCATCAATGGAACTCAGGAGTCCTGACTCCCAGTCCCCTGGTCCAGTGTCTCTAGCGGAGCACACTCCCTCTCATGGGCAGGGGGAGCGGCCATGAGGGCCTGCTTGTAGTTGCCAGCTGTGGGAGGGAGTGTGCAGCAGTGGTTAGCAAAGGGGCCTGGAAAGAAGGACTGCTGGGTCCCATCTATACTTCTGACACTTGGTGTGACCCTGAGTCAGTAGCTTCCCCTCCCCAGGTTTGTTTCTCATCAGTAGGGTTGGGGTTGCAGTTCTGACAGCCCAGGGGTGTTGTGAGGCTCCAGGAAGGTGTGTAAAGTGCTGGGATTTCAGGATCCCGGAGGCGCTGTCACCCCTGCACTAGGGTGATGTTCTGCACCCCCTGCTGCTGGCCAAGTTTCTCCTTTCCCTGGCAATAAGACAGACTCTTGTTTTCACAGCCAGCTGATCGCCCAGTGTCATCACCCTGCCTGCTGGCTGGGCAGGGTAACTCCTCAGGTCACCACCCTCCTCTCCAGCCTGTCTTGGGCTTGGAGAGTGAGGAGAAGGGCGAGGGATGACATTGAACATCCCCCATCCATCGCTTCATCACCAGAGCAAGTGAGTGGCATTAGGGCTCCATGGTGGCATCCCCTGTCTGTCTGGGGAGAGGCAGAAAGAGGGGGAGAGAATCTCTCCCAAAGGATATTAGTTTTGCAAACAGCCCCCAGAAGCCTCTCACTCTCAGACTCGGAAGGGGCTTCTCCAGAGCCGTCTCCAGCGTGTTTGGCAAGGTCCCAGCAATGGGGCTCCCAGTCCTTCCCTTGTGGGAGACTGTTCTCCAGGCTGAGAGTCTCTGAGCTGGGCCGGACCCGGGGAGCTGCTGAGCATGGAAATCAATGGGAAACGAAGGGGCCCTGGCCTTGCTATGTCTAGGGACTTTGAAGTGGGGAATGGTTTCCCAGGAGAAGTCTGAACTCCTGAGTTCTGTTCCTTCTCTAGCCTGGGTGGGGAATGGGTGGGAGGAAGTGTGAGTGTGTCCTGGGCTGGCAGGAGGGAACTGCTTGTCCAAAGTGACCAGTGGTCTTTGTGACTGACCCCAGTGCTCGAAAAGGACGAGACTCCCCGGTTCTTGCAGCCCCAGGGATGACGAGGGGGAAGGTTGAGGGGGAGCAGATCATGCAATGAACTCCTGCCAGTGTGTGTAGCTTGCACTCCCTGCTTCCCCGTGGGGGGAGGAGGAGCTGCTCTGGCTGGGGCAGGGATGGGGAGAGACCAAACAAGTTGGTTAGTAAGAGGCTGCCTTGACCCCAGACTCACATCTGCTCCCCGCTCGGTTCCAGGATGGCCAGGCTCCTGAGGATGTTCAGGAAGAAGGCTCTGCAGGCGGCCCCAGAGCCTGTGGAAAGCAGCTGCCATCTTCCCCAGGAGCCGAGCGGCCCAACCGTCCCCAATGGCGGGGAAGGAGCTCGCGGCCTGGCCAGGAGGTGGAAGTGCCCAGCCTCCTGGAAGAGGAAATCTGCTCCCGGTGCAGGCGCTGAGGTGGGAGAGGCACCGTCAAGGCCAAAATGGAGCTGGGCCAGGATGCAGCTGGGCAAGCAGGACCCAGCCCTGGTGCAGAACAGGGCAGGGTGGTTCCGAGGCTTGTTGTGTGGGCAGCAGCAGCCCCAGGAGCCCAGCCTCGATTTCCAGCAGGAGGCATCGCCGTGCCCGGTCAGTGGGGACCTTCCAGCCTTCCCAGGGCAGGAGGTGGAGGATCCCTCTCCCAGCCCCAGCAGCTCGGCCCGCTTCCTGTGCGACAACAGCAGCACCTGGAACTTGGACAGCAGCGAAGCCGACAGACTCTTCTGCTTTATTCCAGGTGAGGAGCCTGGCTGGGCTCGGAGGGGTAAGGAAGGGGCTGTGAACACTCCGGGCTCAGGCAATCGAGCAGTGCTATGGGGGTGGGTCCCCAGCTCAGGTGTCTGGCCTGAGCCACTGAACCCCACTGACACCAGATGCTGCCACTTTATTCCTTGATGCCCCATTGGATTGGCGGGGAGTGTGGGAGACACCTCTCAGGGAGTCCAGGATTGTGGGTGGAGGGGTCTCTTTGCTATGGACTCCTGAAGGACTTGGGGGCTGATGACACTGAGGCTACTTGGAATCAAATACATTTGAGATACAAGTACATAGCCCATATTCATATCTTCAAATACAAAAATGGAACGCACAGCCAGCAAAATTATAACCAGCAAATCATAACCTTGTCATAGACACCTCACACGACAACCTTTGCACAATATTTGCTGCACATATATAACAGTGGTGGCAACAATGATCCCTACGGTCCCAGTTCATATTAATAACGTCACAGAAGGCTATAGAGAAGTGGGAGAGAGGTGTCTTCCAGCCGGCGTGTCTCATCCATTTCCCCCTTGCCGCTTGGGCCGAGGTGGGAAGGGAGCGAAACATCCCCGGCTGAAGATTTTGCGCTCGACCTTGAAGATTAAGCCCAATCCCCCGGCATTGCTAGGTCAGGGTTGTCCTGGTCTCTGGGGGCAGAGGGCTGAGCTGGGAGAAGGGGCAGATGAGGGGATTTTGTCTCTGATAGATAAGGGCTTTGTCAGGAGAAAGCTGTAGGTCACATGCTGGGGGTGTCAGTGAGATTTCAGCTGGGGTAGCAGCAGCAGGGAAGCAGTGTGTGTGTGTGTGGGGGGGGATTCACTTGGTAAAAATGAAACTCCCAAGCCGCTCCCTTTGCTGGAGCAAAAGCCTCTCATTTATCTCCTCAACTCCCTTCCATGAAAATCTCCACCCCTCCCCTGGTGCTGAGAGAACCTCTTTATTCCCATGGAGATTTGTAATTGTTCTAACTCTTCCTTTGCCTTGTCCAAATTGTTTTCCCAGAAAAATGATCAAGGACATTTCAAATGAGAAAAACAAACGAAACCAGAGAAACTCCCACCACACACAGTTTGGATCTGAATTTTTCTACTGAAATTTGGAGATAATAAAACTCCTTCCTCTGTTGGCCAGAAACCAAAGCTAGACCTCCCCTGCTGTAGCTGTGACTTCTGCTACCAAACCACCAATGCTCTGTCTCCTCTTGTGAGACATTTCTCTGCACAATACTGCTGCTAATCCAGTTATTGACTCCAGGAAACATTTTCCTTAGCCTGGTTCCATGTGTCACTGGTTTCTATAGCAAAGGTCAGTCCCTAGCCCTGTGGTCCGGACATCCTCATTCGCATCAGGCTTCAAGTTGAGAATAATTTCCTATTCCCACTCTGTGGGAGGGGAGACTTTTAAACGCACTCTCTGTGTGACTGCACATGGCGAAGCAAAGAGAACAAACCCAAATCCCCCCTGTGCTTTGGAGCCAGGTTTGCGGTGGGAATTCTGTAGTTCAGATGACTTCACACCTGGTCATTGTGATTCTTTACCAGTTTTCTGGCATTGGGGCACTTTTACACTTCAGGTGCGATGGATGAGTGGTTAAGATGTTGGAGTTGCAATCCAATAGGGGTTCTCTGCGCAGGATCAAATCCTGTTCACAGCGAGGCCTGTGTTTTAGCCAGTATCTTATCCGAGCAATTCCCTGTGTACAACCCCCTGAGACACTCTCAAGTCTCTCCCCACCCCAAGTAAATCCTCTTCTGCTCCTTTCATAGAGATGCCTGGGACACCACCTCCCCCTGTGTCCCTGAGGTGTCAGGCAAACTCTCAGTGCCTGTAGCCTCTGCCACTCACCTAGTGCCCCATAGATCAGCCGTAACCCTGGTTCTGCTCCTCTCTCTAGTGTGTGAAAGGAGCCAAGTCAGTGACTCCATGGGATTTGCCCCGGACCCCTCTAGGGCCGGCCCTGAAGGGAAGCACTAACTATCATAGTGACAATACAACTGACCAGCATTGCGGGGGAGGCTGAGGGAGATTCGCACTCATCAGGTCTCTTCTCTCCCCCAAGGTGAGCCAGACACTGCTCTCTCCTGACTCTCACTCTAGCAGCTGGACACTAAGGAGCCATTTCCCCACAGCAAGTGCATTGAGTACCCATGTGGTGCTGGGGGGGGGGCCTGGCGCTGCTGCTGGCTCTGGGGCTGGCAGGGGGGTTGATGTCTGCACAGACTCTCAGCTGCCAGGCCGGAGGGGACACTTGAGAACTTACCAGACTGTCATTGAAGACGGGGGGTTAAAAGACCTATACAGACGCTCTCCAGAGCACGGAGCAACATCCACCCATGCAGCCAGGCAATGAGCATTTCTCACAGCCTGGAGCCAAGGGTGAGGTGGCGGCTACTGTTCCAGCTCCTGGGGGACAGGCCCTGTCAGCTAACAGACACTTCTTACTCACCACAGCTAAGGGCGCCGGGTTCCTTCAGTGGGGGTGTGAAGCAGCCATTCTTTTCCTGTCCTTTTTGTGTGCGACTGCTGACAAAAACATCCCAGATAGAGAAGCAACAGGCCAAAATACTGTCCTGCAACTGCCAAAGTAGCTCACTTGGGAGCGCGTTAGACTGAAGATCTAAAGGTCCCTGGTTCAATCCTGAGCTTTGACAAGCTCTGTCATTATGCTTTGTGCAGAGATGGCTTGCCCTCTGGGAGCACAGCAGTGCCTCCACCCAAGGTGAGTTCCTGACCTTGGGATCTGCAGTAGGAAAACACAGAAGGGGCTTACTTGCCCCTAGTTGGCCCATCTGAACTTTAATGATGAGAGTTGTCTTTCCCAACATGGTGGGAAAAAAGTGAGGCAGGGCAGCCTCAGGAATGGTGCCAGAGGGCTGCTAAGCAGGGGTTGGGGATGAAAACTCTTCTGTGCAGCTGAGCAAGAGCAGTACCAAGGAAGAGGCATCTGTAAAAGTGACCCCACACACCTCTCCTCCTCTGGGCAGCTGGTGCTGACAGATCCAAGGGAAGGCTTAAAAGCCACAGAGCAACTGAGGGCAGGACCATATCTAGGTGTGGCCTTCAGACAGGCACAAAAACACCCAGCCAGGCTGCTCCCTGCCATGCCAAACACCCACTGAAGGTCACCAGGATGCAGAGCGGCTGCTGATGCTCTGTAGCCAACATTAGAAGATAGAAGGAAAGCAGGGCCCAGGGCCAGCCCCCATGGTGGGGCCTCTGACTGGTCCCACTCAAGGTATTCACTTTTGCTGTGGGCCAGGAGATTTTACCCCAAGAGGCTTTTCCCAAGCTGGCAAGAAGCAGAGAAACACCCAGGCTCCCAAGACGCTATGTAGCAAGTACCCTCCAGCACAGGGACAGGTGCACACGCTAGCCCAGGCTGCCGCCCACTTTCTTTGGTAAGTCAGGAAGGGCAAAGGCTAGACTGGAAGCACCTGGGGATCCTGCCGCAGCCTTTGTGACACCCAACCCCCAACTCCTTCCCAGGCTCTAGCTGAAGTAAGAGCATTGGCCTGAGCAGCCAAGAAGAGGTTCCAGCCCTGAAGGGAGCAGGACGTTCAGCACAATAGTAAAACTGCAGAAACACAACCACCTAGAGACTCAAACCCTCAATCTTCTGATCCACACTCAGACGCCTTATCCGTTAGGCCACATGGTACATAAGAAAAGACCCTCCAAGCACTTCTTTGGAAAAGGCAGACACTGTGTTTCTCAGGTCATCTACTGAGGGGGGCTGATACTCTCTGGGCACAAGAAGTCGAGTTACCAGCAACACGTGAGACTTAATTCTATGGAGCCAGGTGCAGGGCTTTGGAAGGGAGGCTCAGGCATGGGGGATTGGGGTGCAGCGGATGGACCGGCTGTCTAGGTGTGGAGATTTAGTCACACTGAGGCACAGAAGGGAGGAGGAGGAGTAATCCTGCTGACAGTCAGCCGCTGTGCAGAAAAAGAGGAGGGGTTCTGGGGACATTTTTTGCCTCTCTTTTGCCTATATGCTCGCTCTTGTGGTGAATGGGGAAGATGATCTCAACTAGCTCAGTTAGTAGCACATCAAGCTCTTCATTTGAGGATCCAGGGTTCAAGCCCTTGTCTGGGCCTCCAGTTTTAAATTGCCTTGTGTGCCAGGAGCCAAATGATTCCTGGTACTTCTCCACCAGCCACATGCAGATTCCCAGAATCCATGGCCATTTCCTGGAAAGGTTCCTTTCCTCAGGAATCAGGAAAGAGGCAACAGCCACATTACCAGAGGACCTCCTGCAGGCATGCTGCTGAAGGCAGCCTGACTGCCACCCTCACAGTGACTGGCAGGCCGTTCCCTGCAGCTTGCTGTCCCAGGCGTGCACTTGCTGTGCTGGTGCCTGGATCTGTCCCTGTCCCTGACCCAGGGCAGAGGACAGTGGAAGCTGAACATCCAGAGCTTGCAAGATAAAGGAGCAGGGGGGTGAGGCCTGGCGGTGTTGGCAGAACAGGAAAGCATCAGAGGGCTCTATGGCAACCAGAGGGATTGACGGAAGTCGGTGAGGGAGGAGTTGGCGGCTTTGTTCCAGCGGTCAGGCAAACACCGCAATATCAAAGAAACCAATGGTGCCAAGTCCTGCAGTGTTGCGTGTGGGATTTCCACAAGAGCATCCAGGCTGGGGAGCCAGTGATCCTGTGACTGTACAACCGGATCAAGTGACAGCTGCTCGAGTTCCATGAGATGAGGCTGCAGCTGGCTGATATGAGCGGGAGCACTGAGTGAAGGGAGGGAAGTCCTCCCCTGACATTTTTGCAGCCATTTTTGCAGCCTGCAGGGAATGGAGACCAAGCAGGGGGATGTGGGGACTCAGGGCAGGACCCGCGGATCCCATAGTGCAGGACAACAGTCGCTGGAGGAGGAGAGAGAGTCCTGCGAGAGGAAGCCGCTGGTGGGAAGAAATAAGTGCAGAGTGCAAACCAGTCAGCCGAGAGACCCAGGGGTCAAGAAAGCAAAATGGGAGCAGGTTCCATGGTGTAATGGGCAGCCCTCAGAACTTTGAATACTGTAATCTGAGTTCAAATCTCAGGGGGACCTCCTGCAGATATTGTAGTTTGCTGCAAAGTCTTGGAGCTCAATGTGTATGCTTACTTTCTACCTGAGTAAACTTCAGCAAGGTTTTTTTCTCCTCCTCATGGGTCACTGATGCCCACTGGAGATAGGTCTTTGGTCCAGCTGGCCGCTATAGGGTGGGGTCCTAGAACTTAACAGTCTGGCTAGAGATTCCTGCGGGTTGACCTGATGGTTTGGTTTCTTGCTGCTTCATCTGATTTCCACAACTTTGGTCCCTGTAGCTGCAGCTCTTCCTCTTGCCCACATGGCATTTAAAGGAAGGAGTGCCAGGGCCAGGCTTCCCAGGCTGGAGCCCAGCACACCTCTCCTCCTCTGGGCACCTAGAGCAGAGGCGGTTGGCGCTGACAGCTCCAAGGGAAGGCTTAAAAGCCACACAACAACCGAGGACAGGGCAAGAGGAGGGCAGGACCATGCCTATGTGTGACCTTCAAACAGGCACAAAAACACTCAGCCAGCCTGCTCCCTGCCATGCCAAACACCCACTGAAGGCCACCCACAGACCAGCATGCGAGGCAGCTGCTGATGCTCTGTGGCCGTTATCGAAGAGGATTGGAAAGCAGGGCCAGCCCCCCTGGTGGGGCCTCTTACCATTCCCACTCAAGGTGCTCACTTTTGCCATGGGGCAGGAGATTTTACCCCAAGAGGCTTTTCTCCAGCTGGCGAGAAGCAGAGAAACACCCAGGCTCCATGTAGCAAACCACCTCAAACACAGAGACTGGCGCACATTTGGAAGAGGGAAACTGCTCTACACACTAGCCCTGGGCAGCCGCCCATTTTCTTTGGCAAGTCAGGAAGGGCAAAGGGTACACTGGAAGCACTTGGGGCTCCTGCCCCAGCCTTTGTGATGCCCATTCCCCCCAACTCCTTCCCAGGGCTCTAGCTGAAGCCAGAGCATTGGCCTGAGCAGCCAAGAAGAGGTTTCAGCCCTGAAGGGAGCAGGACTTTTAGCCCAAAGGTAAAGCTGCACAAGCACAACCACAAAGGGACGCAAACTCTCAATCCCCTGATTCGAAATCAGATGCCTTATCCATTAGGCCACGGGGTCACATAAAAAAAGGCACTCCAGGCACTTCTTTGGAAAAGGCGAACACTGATGCATCCAACGAAGTGGGGATTCACCCACGAAAGCTCATGCTCCAATATGTCTGTTAGTCTATAAAGTGCCACACGACTCTTTGCTGCTTTTGCAGACGCTGTGTTTCTCAGGTCAGCTACTGAGGGGGGCCGAGACTCTCTGAGCACAAGAAGTCGAGTTCCCAATGAGATGTGAGACTTAATTCTCTGGAGCCGGGTGCAGGGCTTTGGCAGGGAGGCTCAGGCATGGGGGACTGTGGTGCAGCAGATGCACCAGCTGTCTAGCTGCGGAGATTTAATCTTACTGAGGAGGAGGAGGAGGAATCCTGCTGATAGGCAGTGTCCAGGACCGGTGCAACCACTAGGCGAACTAGTCAGCTGCCTAGGGTGCCAAGTGGTTGGGGGAACCAAAAGCCACACTCAGATGAGGCAGTGGAGAGGAGGTAAGCTGGGGAGGGGGCTTGGGGGCGTGCGGGGAGAGGGCTTCCCGCAGCAAGTAACAAGGACAGGGGCGTGCAGAGGAACCGCTTCCTGTCCCAGCTCACCTCTGCTCTGTTTTCTCCCCTGAGCACGCCGCCCCCGCTCTAATTCTCCTCCCCTCCTATGCTTGTCGCACTAATCAGCTGATTGGCACCGCAAGCCTGGGAGGCAGGAGAAGTTTAGCAGTGCCGGCGTGCTCAGGGGAGAAGGCAGAGCAGTCGGGAGCTGGGGCTTGGAGATGCTGCAGGAGGGGCTGCCTGGCTCTTCCCCATGGCCCCTGCCCCTGCTCCGCCCCAGTCCCACCCTCCTGCCCCTGCACTCACTGCATGGTAAGTAGAGTGACCCAGCCCCAGCCTGGTCCACTCCCCTGGTTCCCAGCCATGCCGCCAGCAAGTGCTGTGGGGTGGTTCCCCCCTCCCCCCAAACTTGGGAGCCATGGGAGTTCTATGGCCCTGGGTCTCTCATCCCTCCATCCCTCCCCTGCCCCCAATATCCCTTCTGCGCTCTGTGGGGCTGGGTCTCTCTCTCTGCCCCTGTGCTCCCCCCTGCACAGCATGTCCTGGGAGAGACTCAGTTTCCCTGGACCAACATTTCACCACTCCACACATGTCTCTTCTGTCCCCCACCTCCCTCCACCCCACCTCATTTTCCCTGCACTCCAGGCTGGGTCTCTGCCAACCTCCTCTCCTCTCCTCCTGACCCCAATATCTCCTGCCCCTATGGGTCTATAAGGCTGGGTCTCTCCGTCCCCCATTCTCCCCTCATCCCCTCCCCCAATATCTCCCTGCCCCAGGCTGTGACGTGCTATGATGTGTGCTGGGGCTGTGACATGCTGGGGCCAGGGCTGGGTTTTTGCCACCCCAAGCGACGGGGAAAAAAAAACAACCCACGATCGCAATCGGCGGCTGCTCCATTGCGCTGCCTTATTCTTCGGTGGCAATTTGGTGGCAGCTCCTTCCCTCCGAGAGGGACCGAGCGACCTGCTGCCGAATTGCTGCCAAAGAGCCCGACGTGCCACCCCTTCCCCTTGGCCGCCCCAAGCACCTGCTTGCTGAGCTGGTGCCTGGAGCCGGCCTGGCTGGGGCTGTGACCTGCGCTGGGGCTGTGACGTGCTGTGACCTGCTCACTCCCCAAGGGCAACTCACTCCCTTGAAACCAGCAGGAGAGAAGGTGTCACGTGTTCGTGGGCGGGGTTATGCAGATGAGCAGTGTCTGGCGGCAGTACGGGGAGCAGCGAGATGAACCGAAGGAGCCGGGCAGAGAGAATTCTCTGTGTGTGGACAGAATCCGGTGTGGGGAGTTCGTGTGGGGAGTTCCTGCACCGGAGTCACTTCGGGGCAGTGATTGCCACTGAGCTACGTAGTGACAAAAGGTGTGTGAATGGGGTGTGGTGCCTGGCTGGGAGCAGCTTGTGGTGATCAGAAAAGGGGTGGGAGCAAGAGGTCCTGTCCTAGCAGGGGGTGTATAGCCTGAGAGGGTGTTTTGTGGGTGCAAGTAGGTTTGGGGGTTTTTTGCAATGACAAGGGGTGTCTGCAGCTAGAACTCTCCTAACCCCACTAGTTTTTTCTATGCTGGGGGGGGGGGCAGATTCTGTGATGTCACATTCCCTGGGGGAGGAGTTTGAATCATAACTCCAGAGTGGGAGAACAACTCCCCCGACTCCTGCTCAGTCTCCACTAGGGGCCTGGGCTGGGCTCTCGAGGGAGGGAAGCAAAGGGAAAAACAGTCTCCCCTATGGAACCCAGGAGTCCTGGATCCCAGTCCCCCTGCTCTAGACCCCTTCCACTTCCAGAGCCAAGGATAGAACCCAGGGGTCCTGGTGTCCAGCCCCTCCCTGCTCTGACCACTAAACCCCACTGCCCTCCCAGGGTGGTGCAGGGGTCACTGGGTCTGTGTCCCAGCTCTGCTAAGGGCCTTGATTAATTTTCCCAAAGTGCTTCCTTCTGAATCTAGCCGATGAAGTGGGAATTCACGCACGAAAGCTCATGCTCCAATACGTCTGTTGGTCTATAAGGTGCCACAGGACTCTTTGCTGCTTTTAAAGATCCAGCACATCTGCCCTCTCTCCCCGGTCACTGCCCACCCTCGTGTGGGGGCACCAGCACTGTGCCAAGTAGTGATGGACAATTGTCCAAGCTGGCCCAGGGGAGACGTGTGTGTCCCTGCTGCCTTCTGCTGAGCCCTGCTCTGTGTGTGTGTGCATCTGTGACACTGTATCAGTGTGTTGCTAGGCTAACCAGTAGGAAATGGCTTTGCAGGATTTTGTATTCTTCAGCAAGTGACACACACACACACACACACACAAAGGGACTCACACAATCCCAAGAATACTCACATACAACACACCCAGAGGGACATTTTAGTCCAACCCCCAGAGAGAGAAACATTCACACCCCCAGCCACACTCACAATAACCCCTCACACACACCATAACATTCACAGTTGTGCTCAGAGACACAACTGCACGCAGTTCACTCCCACTGCTCCAAATACAAGGACCTCCTGCCCCACACAGCATGTGCCAAGGCCTGTTGAACTCACTGTCACGAGACAGCTACCAATGAGGACAGGGTCAAAATTCAAAATGATCTGGACAAGTTGGAGAAATGGTCTGAGGTAAACAGAATGAAGTTCAATAAAGATAAATGCAAAGTGCTCCACTTAGGAAGGAACAATCAGTTTCACACATACAGAATGGGAAGAGACTGTCTAGGAACAATACTCCCACGAGGAAATAAGGAAACAGATCAACAGAGCCAGATGTATACCCAGAAGCCTCCTACTGCAAGACAAACCCAAGAGAGAAACCAACAGGACTCCACTGGCCATCACATACAGCCCCCAACTAAAACCCCTCCAACGCATCATCAAGGATCTACAACCCATCCTGGACAATGATCCCACACTTTCACAGGCCTTGGGTGGCAGGCCAATCCTTGCCCACAGACAACCTGCCAACCTGAAACATATTCTCACCAGTAACTGCACACCACACCATAATAACTCTTGCTCAGGAACCAATCCATGCAACAAACCTCGATGCCAACTCTGCCCACATATCTACACCAGCGACACCATCACAGGACCTAACCAGATCAGCCACACCATCACTGGTTCATTCACCTGCACATCCACCAATGTAATATACGCCATCATATGCCAGCAATGCCCCTCTGCTATGTACATCGGCCAAACTGGACAGTCTCTACGGAAAAGGATAAATGGACACAAATCAAACATTAGGAATGGCAATATACAAAAACCTGTAGGAGAGCACTTCAACCTCCCTGGCCACACTATAGCAGACCTTAAGGTGGCCATCCTGCAGCAAAAAAACTTCAGGACCAGACTTCAAAGAGAAACTGCTGAGCTTCAGTTCATCTGCAAATTTGACACCATCAGCTCAGGATTGAACAAAGACTGTGAATGGCTTGCCAATTACAGAACCAGTTTCTCCTCTCTTGGTTTTCACACCTCAGCTGCTAGAACAGGGCCCCATCCTCCCTGATTGAACTGACCTCGTTATCTCTAGCTTGCTTGCTAGCACACATATATATACCTGCCCCTGGATATTTCCATTACATGCATCTGAGGAAGTGGGTATTCACCCACGAAAGCTCATGCTCCAAAACGTCTGTTAGTCTATAAGGTGCCACAGGATTCTTTGCTGCTTGTCTAGGAAGGAGTATGGCAGAAAGAAATCTAGGGGTCATAGTGGACCACAAGCTTAATATGAGTCAACAGTGTGATACTGTTGCAAAAAAACCAAACGTGATTCTGGGATGCATTAACAGGTGTGTTGTAAACAAGACACGAGAAGTCATTCTTCCGCTTTACTCTGCGCTGGTTAGGCCTCAACTGGAGTATTGTGTCCAGTTCTGGGCACCGCGTTTCAAGAAAGTTGTGGAGAAATTGGAAAGGGTCCAGAGAAGAGCAACAAGAATGATTAAAGGTCTTGAGAACATGACCTATGAAGGAAGGCTGAAGGAATTGGGTTTGTTTAGTTTGGAAAAGAGAAGACTGAGAGGGGACATGATAGCAGTTTTCAGGTATCTAAAAGGGTGTCATCAGGAGGAGGGAGAAAACTTGTTCACCTTAGCCTCCAATGATAGAACAAGAAGCAATGAGCTTAAACTGCAGCAAGGGAGATTTAGGTTGGACATTAGGAAAAAGTTCCTAACTGTCAGGGTAGTTAAACACTGGAATAGATTGCCTAGGGAAGTTGTGGAATCTGCATCTCTGGAGATATTTAAGAGTAGGTTAGATAAATGTCTATTAGGGATGGTCTAGACAGTATTTGGTCCTGCCATGAGGGCAGGAGACTGGACTTGATGACCTCTCGAGGTCCCTTCCAGTCCTAGAGTTTATGAGTCTATGAGAATGACCCTCTCGTGCTCGATCATCTGCTTGGCCCCCCACTCCCTCTCGGGGCACGCTGTGCGGCATGGCTGGGGATTGTGCAATAGCAGGCTGGGGCCGGGTCACTCCACTTCCTGCAGGAAGTAGCCAATCCCCTGTCACCCACAGAGGCCTGGGACCAGCACCACTCTGCTTCCCCACACACAGGCCTGGGGCCTCAGCCTGCTCTGCTCCCCTGGCTCCCAAGTTTGGGGAGAGAGAGGAACTGCCCCACAGCACTCGCTGGCAGCATGGCTGGGAGCCAGAGGAGTGGACCATGCAGTGAGTACAGGGGCGGAGGGGCGGGGGCGCAGGGCTGGGGAGGAGCAGGGGCGGGGGCCATGGCAAAGAGCCAGGCAGCCCCCCCTGCAGCAGTTCCCCAACCCAGCTCACCTCCCCCTGCCTTCTCCTCTGAGCACGCTGGTGCCGCTCCACTTCTCCCACCTTCCAGACTTGCGGTGCTAATCAGCTGTTTAGTGCGGCAAGCCTGGGAGGGGAGGAGAATTAGAGCGAGGGCAGCGTGCTCAGGGGAGAAGACGGAGCAGAGGTGAGCTGGGACAGGGAGCAGTTCCCCTGCATGCCCCCACCCCCATTACTTGCTGCGGGCAGCCCTCTCCCCACACACCCCCCAGCTAACCTCCACTCCTACCCTGCCTCTTCCCCCAAGACCCCTCCTCCCGCTCACTGCTCTCGGCCACCTCCCCACCCTCACTCACTCTTACGGTCATTACAAAGTGGCAAGGCAGAGCCCTCCCGTTTTTAAAAGTCCTGGGGTGTTGTTCGCCCCTGTTCAGGCACCCCTGGGTCCCAGCACTTCACACAGCTCTCCCTGATTTCAGCTGTTAGTGAGGGAGCCTCACTGCTAGCGCAGACTGGGCAGTTTGTTGGATGAGAGACGTTGTCCCAAAGCAGGACGAATGCTCAGACCTGGTGATCAGTGATTTCAGATCTGTTGGTCTGCAGCAAGACTCTACAGTGAGTCTCAGTCAGCTCTGTTATTACACAGGGACGAACAAAACGGTCAAATGGTGCCTGGAAGCCTTAAGAAGAATCCACCCCACCAAGTACAACACTTGTTGATACCAGCTCCTAACCCCACTGAGAATGTTTTGGGGTCACTCCTTGCCTTTATCAACCTAGGGGACTGAGAGACTAGGAATTAACAGGTGCTCCAGTGGCACAATTGTTTAGCACACAGTACTTATAGGGCAGTACTGAGGTTGTGAGTGCAAACCTCCCCTGGATCACTGGTTTTCATTAGCCAAATGGCTTCACCCCCTCATTTGGCCCTATGGAATGTAGAATTCTAGCCCTGGGGACATTGAAGCAACGTAAGAATCAAAAATACTCCTTCACTTATTACCTCTTCTCCAGAGTGCAGGTCAGAATCTACAATCCTTTCTCCCCCACCAGCCCCTGTGCCAGGATCCCTCAAGCAGAGCCTGGAGCCCTGCCCATCCTTGACCCCTGAGCCTGGAGGGAGAGGAGCAAGGAGCCATTGTTAGAGGGCTTTCCCTTCCCCTGCCCGCTTCCCTGGCTCTTGTCACACAGACAGCAAGCAGCAAAAGACCAGAAGTCCGAAGCGCAGACAGAAGGATGTTTACTGGGGTTAGTTTCCAAGCAAGCAGATTCCAACGCCCTTCACACCAGTCAGGCTGATCTCTATACACGGACAGAGTCCGTTCCCCAGTGTTCCCTACCCAGCTCTGACACCACAGAGCGTTTACCCCACATCCCTACAAACAATTCTTTCCTGGGTGTCCGGCTGGTGAGTCTTGCCCACATGCTCAGGGTTTAGCTGATCACCATATTTGGGGTCAGGAAGGAATTTTCCTCCAGGGCAGAATGGCAGAGACCCTGGGGGGTTTTCACCTTTCTCTGCAGCGTCGGGCACGGGTCACTTGCTGGAGGATTCTCTGCACCTTGAAGTCTTTAAACAATGAGTTGAGGACTTCAGTAGCTCAGACATAGGTCAGGGGTTTCTTACAGGAGTGGGTGGGTGAGAGTCTGTGGCCTGCGTTGTGCAGGAGGTCGGACTAGACGATCATAATGGTCCCTTCTGACTTTAAAGTCTATGAGTCTATGAGCTCTGACACTGCAGAGTGTTTACCTCACGTCCCCCTTCCCAGCTCCGACACTCCAGAGCCTTGCTTGTGTCCCTGTTCCCCGTTCCCTATTCCCATCCCCCCGTTAGCAAGCATGATTCCAATTTCCCCGCCCACTGCCTGTTTGACCCCAGTTTATACGGTAATATTCTCAGCGAGACCTTAACCAATCATTTTACTGAAATGTAATTAACCAATTCTAACCTATTGTAACAGAATTCTCTAACCAATTACATCTCACTCCCCTAATTAACTTACACCCAGTAAAATTAATTCTGCAGCAGACAGAAAGAATTAGAGGACCAGACAGATTGACAACAGAAAAGCGGGGGCCATAAAGATAAACTCTACAGAAATGACGGTTTCACAACCACAACCATTGAGAAGAGATTTCTTGCCAGACCGGATGCTCCCTTAAGATCTGTTTCTTTATCTGGTGGTGATGGACACTATTGGGACAGGATCATCTTCCTAACAGCCCAACCCCACCTTAGTTCAGTGTGACGGGTTTGGGAGGTGAGGATGTGACCGTTCACTTCCCAGTGTATGGCTGCCCCTGCTGCTTAGCCAAAGGCCTTAGCCTACTGTCAAGGTTTTTTCCCCACTCTGAACTTTAGGGTACAGATGTGGGGGACCTGCATGGACCCTTCTAAGCTTAATTACTAGCTTAGATATGGTAACACTGCCACCATCCAGAAGTTAGTGTCTGGATCACTCCCTGTCCCCCCAAAACATTCCCCTCCCTGGGCAGCCTTGAGAGGCGTCACCAATTCCCTGGTCAACACAGATCCAAACCCCTTGGATCTTAAAACAAGGAGAAATTAACCATCCCCACTCCTTTCCCCCTACCAATCCCTGGTGAGTCCAGACCCAATCCTCTTGGATCTTAAAACAAGGAAAAATCAATCAGGTTCTTAAAAGAAAAAACTTTTAATTAAACAAAGAAAGATAAAAATCATCTCTGTAAAATCAGGATGGAAAATACTTTTCAGATTTATATAGCTCAGAGGAAACCCCTCTAACCTTAGGTTCAAAGCTACAGCAAGCAGAGGTAAAATCCTCTCAGCAAACAAGGATCATTTACAAGTTGAGAAAACAAAAATAAGACTAACATGCCTTGCCTGGCTAATTACTTACAAGTTTGAAACATAAGAGACTGATTCAGAAAGATTTGGAGAGCCTGGATGGACGTCTGGTCCCTCTTAGTCCCAAGAGCGAACAACCTCCAAAACAAAGAGCACAAACAAAGACATCCCTCCACCAAGATTTGAAAGTATCTGTCCCCCATTGGTCCTCTGGGCAGGTGTCAGCCAGCTTTATGGAGCTTCTTAACCCTTTACAGGTAAAAGAGACATTAACCCTTAACTATCTGTTTATGACACCTACGAACAAGGGCTCAGACTCTCCTAGGGAGAGAAGGCCCAGACAGGCAGACTGGGACTTTGGTTCTTTGTTTTATACCCCTGTCACTAGCTGAGTGATAAAAATACACCTAAGTTCTTAAAGTCTAGGCCTGTACAAGCAGCCTGAATAGCTCTATTCTAACAGCCATCGGTCCCTGTGGAAAAATCTATTCAGGGTTGTCCCTAGACATTTTGGTGCCCTACACAACACCCCGTCCCCCAGTCCGAGCTGGCAGAGCGGAGCAGGCTGGGGCCAGGTCACTCCATTTCCCGCCGCCCGGTAATTGCAGGGCAGGCCAGACCCCACACTCACGGGGCAGTGGGAAGTGGAGTGATCCAGCCCCAGCCTGCTGCACTCTGCTCCCAGCCTTGGAACTTGGGCGGTGGGGGAAACGCCCCCCAGCACTCACCAGCGCCGCAGCAGGGAGCTGGTGGAGCAGAGCAGGCTGGGGCCAGGTCGTTCCACTTCCCGGCGCCCGGTGAGTGCAGGATGAGACTGATCCCTCCTGCAGTCCACCGGGATGCAGCTAAGGGGAAGGGAAGGAGTGGGGGGGGGCAATGGAGTGGAGCAGGGGTGGGGAGAGGCAGCATGGGGGCAGAGCAGGAGTGGGGGCTTTGGGGAAGAGGCGGAGTAGGGGCAGCTTTCCTGGCCGTCTCAGCCAGCCGGGGGATCGGGCTGGCCGCCGGAGCAGTACGCAGCTGCGTAGGGCACCAGGAAAAATGGGGCAACTTGGTGTCTCCACATCCTTTCACCAGGCAATGTCCCTGTAGTGTGTGCTGTCTTCATAGGTCCTTTCGCAGTCTTTCTCACCCTCCTGTTTTGAGTCTCCTGTGTCCCTGCTTTCAAGCACAGACTAACTCTGGCTGTTCAGGAGAGGGGAGGACCATGCCTATGTGTGGCCAGCAGACAGCGACAAAGACCCCTAGCCAGCCTGCTCGCTGCCATGCCAAACACCCACTGAAGGCCACCTGCAGACCAGCAGGCGAGGCGGCTGCTGATGCTCTGTGGCCAACATCAGAAGAAGGTAGGAAAGCAGGGCCAGCCCCCCGGTGTGGCCTCTGTCTGTTCCCACTCACAGTGCTCACTTTTGCAGTGGGGCAGGAGATTTTACCCCAAAAGGCTTTTCCCCAGCTGGCGAGAAGCAGAGAAACACCCAGACTCCAAGGTGCTATTTACCAAGCCCCCTCAAGTACAGGGACAGGCGCATATTTGGAAGAGGGAAACTGCTCTACACGCCAGCCCAGGCAGCAGCCCAGTTTCTTTGGCAAGTCAGGAACAGCAAAGGCTGGACTGGAAGTACTTGGGGCTCATGTCCCAGCCTTTGGGATGTCCAACAACCGACTCCTTCCCGAGGCTCTAGCTGAAGCCAGAGCATTGGCCTGAGAGACCAAGAGATTCCAGCCCTGAAGGAAGCAGGACTTTCTGCACAACAGTAAAACTGCACAAGCACAACCATGAAGGGACTCGAACTCTCAATCACCTGATCCAAAGTCAGATGCTTTATCCATTAGGCCACGTGGTGACATAAGAAAAACCTCTCCAAGTACTTCTTTAGAGAAGACGGACACTGTGTTTCTCAGACTTAGGTCATCTACTGACAGGGGCCAAGACTCTCTGGCCACAAGAAGTCGAGCTCCCAGTGAGATGTGAGACTTAATTCTATGGAACCAGGTGCAGGACTTTGGCAGGGAGGCTCAGGCATGGGGGATTGAGGTGCAGCAGATGGACCGGCTGTCTAGGTGCAGAGATTTAGTCACACCGAGGCACAGGAGGGAGGAGAAGGAGGAATCCTGCTGATGGTCAGTGGCTGTGCAGAAAAAAGGGTGTTGATTCCCTCATCCTAAATGGGCTGGTTGGCTTGACCCTTCTCCCCTCTGCAGAGCATGGTGGGGACTGCAGCTCACCCTTTGTGGGGCCGGAGGGCACAGGTGCAGGGCGCTGGGCTCTGATTCACCTGGAAGTCAGATCCGTTGGGGTGGGGTAGGGCGGGGCAGGGCAGGGCAGGGCAAGGCAAGGCAGGGCCTGTGGTTTACGTTCTGCCTTGCCTGGTGCTGGGCCATTGCACAATCCCCAGCCATGCCGCACAGCGCACCGCAAGAGGCAGGGGGGCAAGCAGATGATCCAGCACAAGGGGGGAGAGGAAATGTGGTTGGGGAGAGGAAAGGCCTTGGGTTGCACTGAGGGAGTGCAGATCAGGGGTGACACCTTAGAAACCTGCAGCAAAGGGATGGACAGGTGGGCTGCGTGGATAGAAAAGGCAGCGAGCCTAAAAGGGGAGTGGGGTCTAATGGTCAGAGCAGGTGGGGGTTGGGCTCTATCCCTGGCTCTGGGAGCAGAGGTGGGTCTAGAGGTGAGAGCAGGGGGACTGGGAGCCAGGACTCCTGGGTTCCATAGTGGAGGCTGTTTTTTCCTGTGTCTCCCTCCCTGGAGGTCCCAGCCCAGCCCCCTAGTGGAATCTGACTGGGGGAGGGGGTTGCCCTGCCACTCCAGATTCGTGATTCGAACCCCTCTCCCCACGGGCTCTGACATCACAGAATGTCCCCCCAAGTCAGAAAGTAGGAGCCCCTCCCCGCATGCAGAGGAAGCTAGTGAGATTCTAGGGGGTCTCTGGCAGAGGTGACAGCACCCACCCTACACCCACTCATGGTTGCAAGGAGAACCTCCTGCACAGCCCCCTGCTACGAAGGACCGAGGGCGCCCAGCCAGGGTCAGGAGGTGTGCTCCCCCTGAGCCCCTCCCCCGTTACTCCAGGATCTGAGCATCTTCCTAATTAGCAGGGTAATTCTCCTCCCAGGCTCGTGCGAGGGTGGGAAGCGCCACCAGCCCCATTTCCCAGACGGGAGACCTGAGGCCCAGAGAGGCTGAGTGATGTGCCCAAGGATAGCCAGGAAGTCTGTGGCAGAGCAAAGCATGTTTCTGCCTCCTCACTCCCAGGTCTGGCCTGCTCCTGGGTCACTATATGGTGCAGGGGGGGGCGCCTCGGGGCAAAGGGCAGTGCAAGGGGGGGCCTCAGATGAATGGGTTGTGCTGGGGCGGGGTCCCAGGAGAAGGAGCAGTGGGAGGGAAGGGTCTCAGGGGAATGTGAGGGGGTGGGTCTCAGGTGAATGGGTGGTGTAAGGGTGGGGTCTCAGGTGAATGGGTGGTGCAGGGGCGGGGTCCCAGGAGAAGGAGCAGTGGGAGGGCAGGGTCTCAGGGGAGTGTGAGGGCAGGGTCTCAGGTGAATGGGTGGTGCAGGGGGGTCTCGGGGCAATGTGAGAGCGGGGTCTCAGGTGAATGTGTGGTGCAGGGGGGTCTCGGGCAATGTGAGGGCAGGGTCCCAGGTGAATGGGTGGTGCAGGGGCAGGGTCCCAGGAGAAGGAGCAGTGGGAGGGCGGGGTCTCAGGGGAATGTGAGGGCAGGGTCCCAGGTGAATGGGTGGTGCAGAGGCAGGGTCCTAGGAGAAGGAGCAGTGGGAGGGCAGGGTCTCAAAGGAATGTGAGGGGGGGGGTCCCGGTGAATGGGTGGTGTAAGGGTGGGGTCCCAGGTGAATGAGTGGTGCAGGGGCAGGGTCTCGGGGGAATGTGAGGGCAGGGTCCCAGGTGAATGGGTGGTGCAGGGGCAGGGAATCGGGAGAATGGGCAGTGTGGCATTGGGGACTTCGGGGAGGAGGCAGTGTGAGGGCAGGGTCTCGGGGCAAAGGGGAAGGGTGTAGACGGGGTCTCAGGCAAAGGGGTGATGTAGGGATGGCAATTCAGGGGAATGGTTGGTGAAGGGGCGGGGACTAGAGGGAAGGGGCCAGGGGGGTGCTGGGACTGGGGGAGGGGCAGTGCAGGGGCGGGGTCTCGGGGGAAGGGGCGATGCAGGGGTGAGGACTCAGGGAAAGGGGCGGGGACTGGGGGTAGGGGTGGTGCAAGGGCAGGACCTCGGGGGAAGGGGCGATGCAGAGATGGGGGTTAGGGGAAGGGGCAGGGCCTCGGGGGAAGGGACGATGCAGAGATGGGGGTTAGGGGAAGGGGCAGGGCCTCGGGGGAAGGGGCGACGCAGAGATGGGGGTTAGGGGAAGGGGCAGGACCTCGGGGGAAGGGACGATGGAGAGATGGGGGTTAGGCGAAGGGGCAGGGCCTCGGGGGAAGGGACGATGCAGAGATGGGGGTTAGGGGAAGGGGCAGGGCCTCGGGGGGAGGGACGATGCAGAGATGGGGGTTAGGGGAAGGGGCAGGGCCTCGGGGGAAGGGACAATGCAGAGATAGGGGTTAGGGGAAGGGGCAGGACCTCGAGGGAAGGGACGATGCGTGGGAAGGGATTAGAGGGAACAGGTGGTGCAGGGGCAGGGTTTTAGGACAATGTGATCACAGGGTCTCGGGTGAATGGGTGGTGTAGGGGCGGGATCTCAGGGGGAAGGGGTGGTGCAGGGGCAGGGTCTCGGGGCAATGTGAGCACAGAGCCTCGAGTGAATGGGTGGTGCAGGGGCAGGGTCTCAGGGCAATGTGAGGGCGCGGTCCCGGGTGAATGGGTGGTGTAGGGGCAGGGTCTCAGGGGGAAGGGGCAGTGCAGGGTCAGGCTCTCGGAGGGAAAGGGAAGCTCAAGGGCAGTGTCAGGGACTCTACCCCAGATGGCAAAGTTCGGTTGTCTGACCGCGAGAGAGACAGGCAACACCAGCAAGGTCGATCAAAAGCTCTTTATTGACAAGTGCACGCATCAATAGAGAGCAGCTCGTCTCGAAAGAGAACCAGCCTGCTCTTTACATCTTAGTATAAGCCTATATAGACAGTTCCATTGCGTCATAAATTATTCACTGGAGTAACCCACCCCCTTCTTCTAACAACTAGAAACTAGACACCTTTAGTATACATGCATGCCTAAAGTTAGAAATGTAGGGGAGTTAAAAACAAACAAAGAACAAAACCAGGGAGTGAAAACAAGGAGGCTGGGAAACTAGGACTCTTATCAGTTCTTCGAAGGAGCTGCCCGAACACAGCACATCTGGTACTATGCCAGGAATGCAGCTTCTCTCTTATCTCACTTTTTCCCAGCGCTTGTGAGACATGCTGCTGCTTCTCAGTGTTTTCCACTCAGGGATTACCCACAAACCTCTGTTAGCCTGACTTTGGTCAGGTTGGCATACCTGGTTTTGTCTGCTATATCTTTATTCAGGCCTAACAATCCCCGCTTTGTCCCTAGAGGACCATAATGGGACTCTTGGGACACATATCCATTTAACAATTGTACGGGAGAGGCTAGTAAACCATGACCCAAAGTCTGGGTGGAGGTCCTCAAAACTAAAGTGTGATCAAGAGATACAGCATGGAAAACAACAGCAACATTCTTAATAGCTTGTAAATCCTTGTCAATTAAGCCAGAGTGATTAACAGAAAAGCAACATTTTTCCCCGATGCGAGCACAAGCCCCTCCCTAATTCAGCATTCATGGCATTTAGCACACGTCTATTTTGCAAAGTTACTTCTGCTACTTCATCAGTCTTTCGTTGCAACTTTTGGAAAGCGTCTATTAATGCATTAGATGTTTTTTTCAAGCTCTGCAGAAATATTTACAACTGCTCTCTTGAGCTTAGCCACCCACAATCCAGGAATGAGTGCACAGACAAAAGAGTGGAATCCTGTTTGTCTGACAACTAAGGGATTGGGGCACTGACTATAAATCAGTTAGGTATACCAAGTGGTCTAATTTCCCAGATGTTTCGGTGAATAATCCAGTCCCATGTGCATCCTCCCCATGGACCCGTCAGGACTCGGTATGTGGAAGCCCACCCCCCCCGGTCCAAATGCTTGGAAGGAGCACTGCAAATGTTCACACTTCCACCCAGAAAGTCTTTAGTATATCTCCATGACCACAGATCAGATGGTACTGCTGATGTGTCTGTAAGGGCAGTGGGCCAAGTCTGGTACTCCAGATCACTCCAAATGGCCATCACCTGGTCATTCAGGAAATTCTGAATTCCTAAACATACTAGATCCCACTGCAATGCCTTCCCAGCCTCAGTGATATTTAATACCATCTTTCCTTGGTGTAGTACTATATTACATTTGTTATTTAACTATTTTCAGGTACTTTTAAAAGGCATTGACATTAATAGCATAGGAGGGGGTTACATTATTAGTCACTGGAATGGTTTCAATACAGGTAAAATTTCCAGTGGCAGAAGAAACTCTTTGGGTACTTGTTATTTAAAATCCAATTAGAGAGAGCAATACATGCTGAAGAATTTATCCAGAACACAGGGCACAGCCTGTAGAATAAACCCCAAAATCCAATCAATACCACATTCCCAAGCATGGGTCCCACAAATTTTTTCTGCCAGTGTACAATTCTTTGTTTCTTCACCAGGGTCAGTTCTTAATGTCCTTTCTAGTCAGGAATTCCTGGACTTTAGCAATTTCAGTGGAGTGAGTGTTTCTTTTTCTTTCCCAAAAACAGTCGTGGTGCAGCATCCTACAGGGGAGAGGTTACTAGCACATAACCCTGTAATGGTTTTGCTTTTTCTAGAAAAATTCAAAGGCACAATAGATCTGTCGGTGGATAAGGGAGAGGTTACTAGCACGTCACCTTGTACTTTTTCCCTACTGTCCAGAAGACACAGTGGAGCTAGAAGGAGGAATAGGCTAATCATCAGTAGGAGAATTCTCCCGAGTTGGAGGGGTCTTTTTGCAGTGAGAATCATGGGTCCAAGCAGTCAGCCTTTGGCACTTTACAGTGGTGTTGGTAGATAGCAGGACTTGAAAAGGGCCTTTCCAGGGTGGAGCCAAGGCAGTCTTTCATTGGTGGACCTTTACATCAATCCAGTTTCCTGATTTCAAGGAGTGGCAGGGCTGCTAGGGTCTTTGGGTAGCGCTTCCTTACCTGTGAGAAAAAAAACCTAACACATTTCATTAGTGCCTGGCAGTGTTTTTCAGATCTCATAGCTGCATGGGCAAATTCAAGCCCTCCTTTTCCTGGTTGTTAACCAAGTCTTAACTGTGAGCAGTGTCCTTGAATGGAGTCAGTGTCTTATCTATAGCCTGAGCTTGCTATTTTATTTTATTTTTTTTCAGTTAATTCATTCTGTTCTTTGTCCTTCTTCCCTTCTTGGCTTCTTTTAACCTGCAAAGGAAACTTCCACTTTTACTTATACACCTTTTTCCCAACCATGAATACATAAACATTGCCATTATACAGTACATTAGTCTTATTATTCAATGTATGCCACATATACCCTATCACTAAAATAACTTTATTACAGAACTTTGGAGCAACAGGCCAGGACAAGCACATCCACTTTGAGGAGTTCACTTAATACAACCTCTAGTCCAATAGCTGCCCACCATCCCCAGCCCTCTGGCTAGAAATCTGAGGTAGCCAGAAAGATCCCATGTACAATATGGGGAGTGGGTTAACTTTTCATGTCCTTGCTTTCAAAGACTGTTGGTATGCAAATTTTAACAACAATTTTTGCAATTAACAATTTGACCAATAAAGTTTCTTTTCCTTACTTAAGGAAATGCATTAGACTTTAGTATATCACATTCTCCTGATTTATCTAAACACTTTGTATTCCAAGTTGAACAAAACAAGTATCTGTATTTTAATTTAACCTTTTTGTTTGATTTTAAACTAGACTATTTTATAAAAATATTAAACACAAAAATTTCGGCCACAAGACAAACACCACAAGACAGAACATAGAACACAAAACATAATTTCTCTTGTGCCAGTAAATGCATGGTACGTTGAATGCTGTTTAGCTGGCATCAGTTTTCTCTGATTATCTGAAAGACAAAAAAAACAGAGGTCTACCCCTTCTGGGCAGTCAATCATTGCTTAAAATAGACAAATACCCTTGTTGATTTCAGGAGAAACAGAGGAATTATCCCATATTTTATGTGTTTCATAGGCAGCCCAGATTTCAGTGGCTTCTACCTTATCAGTTAAAAAATTTGCATTAATACAGATGCTTTCTGGCTTGCTTTTTACTTTTAACTCTTGCTTTCAAACATTGAAAGAAAACATCACCACTTATAGCGCCCTTAGAGCCTAATAAAATTTCAATTACATAGCACTGTCTACATTCTTCAGCTAATTCAATTAAATTCTAAATGATTGCAATGAACAATTTTTTTGCCTCAATTTATTTACAAACATTTCAAAGACAGCAAGAACTTTCCTCTTTAGCATTTTTACAAAGTTCAACTGCTGTTTTCTCCAGCAACTACAGAGTTAACTTCTCACTCTCCCTTAAATCACTTGCTTGTCTCCCAACAGCCACTTGTATCAACTCAAATCACCATTCCAAGTAAGTCCTGGGTATTTGAAATCCCCATGCTTACACTTACTTACTCCATCCTTCCACTACACCCTCAAAATTTTCCAACCTGTTTTCCAATCTCTCTGTCTGTTGCCTTCCCGCCTGGGCCCAATCCTGCTTTTCTCACTGAACCGTCCCTTCCATAGGCACCGGCTTGTTCCACTACCAGTTTAGCTAAGAGGGTGGGCTTCTCAACTAGCCCCCACCCCTCCTGGTCTCTTCCCTTAAACATTCTTACTCACAAGACTACCCGAGTCCTCCTTCATGAGGCTTGCCACCTACACGAAGACACATGGCCCATTGGGCAAAGGCCATTTACTTAACATATAATTTGAAGGACTATTCTTAGAGGGTTTACTCAGAGACTCATTCATCTGTTTGACACTTAAACAGAAAAGAGAATTACACAGAGAGCAGAGGGAATTACAGTCTAAGCCAGACTTTCCCACTTCTATACACTGACCGCTACAGGGGACGGGACAGAAGGATCTCAATTCAACCTCAGCTTTCTCGCACTTCGAGGAATTACGAACAAGAGGTTCAGTTCCGCCCACACTCCTAACACCCAAATGAACAGAGCAAAAAAAAACAACAGTAACTGGTTAAATAGAACAGAACCAGAACCAGATAGTGTTTCCTTATCCTATTAGGACTCACTTTTACTCAGGCAGTTCTCAGCATATAGCACCGACAGTACCAAGCAAAGCAAACACAAAATAACAAGGGTAAAACAAATAGATGGTGTAAATTCTGCAGGGCTCCCCCCTTCTTAATTGCTCACCAAACTGTGACAAATTTCTGTTACCAATCTATCCCTCATGTCAGGTGATCAGGCTGACACTACAGGATCGTTGGGGGAAGATAAAGAAAACACACCATATAACTGAATTTTAAAGCTTCATTCATAAAATAATAAAACAACAACGGAGATTGTTGAACGCTCTAACATCACTCAGGAAAATATTAATGCCCCAAACCCGAAGCTCCTTTCATACTTACACACGTACGTCCAGACTGGCCACTTCTGTGTATAATGTTCAGAGGAGGGGGAGAGGTGGAAGGGAGATTATTCTGTATACAGCTTGTCCAGAATTTCCAACATGCTTCTCCTCTTGGGAGGGCTGTTCTTTTACACCCTGGAATCTCCTGCGGCGTCTCTTTCAGAGATTCCAGTCCAGGTCGGCTGCCTGTGGCTTCTTTGGTGTCACCAAGCCACACCGACTCTAGGGTCACAAAGACACACTGTTGGATCTTACTGGACAGTTAAGCTTTGCAAATGTAATTTCTGTTCTGTAACTTGTATTTCCTTTGCTTCGCCTCTGTCTATATTTTTTCCTTCACAGCCAGCTGGGGCCGAAAGCAGCCCCTCCCTGCACCAAGCACAGTCTGCGCCGATTCCTGACCTTGAACGCAGAGCAACTCCCTCCTTCCATTCCGGGACCATGATTTTTAAATTAACCCGTTCCTTATGTCTTTTTCTTTCTTTTTCTCTTTCCCATTAAACATTCTAGTAGCAATGCTAACTACTTTAGACAAACTTTTCCCTTGCGTACCATCTGGATGCTCTCTAAATCTTTTTGCAATATCCTTTGCACATTGTGACATGAAAACCATTTTAACCATCTCCTTTCCATGATCAGTTTCAGGATTTAAATTCCCATGCTTTTTAACTTCACAAATCAGTCGAGCACAAAAGTCAGAGAGGTGCTTATCTGGATGCTGAACACAAGCAGTCACCTTGCTCTAATTTGGAGTAGCCTCCCCTGCATCTCTAATACCATTCAAAACAGCTTTTAAAAATCCATCCAACTTTGTCTTTTGAGCTGGATTATTGGGATTCCAGTTAGGGTCAGTAATTAGCCAAGGTGCATTCAAATGATCTGCAGATTTTTCTTTCACTTTTTGTCTTTCATCTTCTTTCATGAGAGTGTCTAATAACTGATTTACATTTGCCCAAGTGGGCACATGAGTGAAAAAGATTGTGCAGAACATTCTTTCCACTGCCTCAGGATTGTCTCATAAGTGAGGCATAGTGCACTGCCAGTTAAACAAATCTGAAGTTGCAAACAGGGTATGGCTAAAACAATCTCATGTTCCCCAGCAACCAGTAGAACCAGATAAATTCTCAACGAGGCTTGTAATATCAGGGGTGTCTCAGAAACATTCTCCCTCATGGAGTTAAGTAACCTAGTAGGGGTCCACAAGGGCAAGGACGAGGGCTGCTGTAATATTGGGGGTGTTTGAAAAGCAGTCCCTGACCAAGTTTGCAAAAGGCTGGCTGGAGGCTGCACAGAGAGGGTGAGGCTGCCTGATTCCTCTGAAGATGAGGGAACATCACTCTGAGCTCCCGCTTGATTCTCCTCTGTCCCTGAACTGTCCCTAACCTGCTTTTGAATCCTTGCACTCCACCAGACGAGGAAGAACAGGAACAAAATTCTCCTCTTCCCAGTGTGGCTCTGGGGCATCTGGTGGGGGATTTTTTTTACAAGAGCTCTCCATACAAACAGCTTCAAAAGCTACCCATCCCTCCATGGGTTTATAATTATACCATACAAACAAATAATCCATTTGTCCCGGCCTAAGATCAACCAAAATATCCCTTAAGGAGTTCATCCTATCTGCGGAAAAGGTTTCATCCTCCGGCCAGTCTCTAGTTGGGGACAAATGAAAGGTAAATGATGGCCATTGGATCCAACACAGATGTCTCATCTTAAATTTAACTAGATCAGCTGTCTCAGAAATCTGTTTCCAATCTCTAAGTATCAGAGACAACGGGGCATCCCCTGGGTACATACTGCCAACTTGTCCCATTTTAATGAAGGGACTCGAACCCCTCTTCATGAAGGGACTCTAACCCCTCTTCCCCGGGTCGAGGTAAAGGGACTCTAACCCCCACCTCCCCGCGTCGAGCGCTCGCTTACCTCTCCAGGGACTCGAACACCTGGACTGGGACTCAAACCCAGGTTGGGACTCTAACCCAGACAACTTGGATCCTACGCAAACCTGGACTGGGACTCTAACCCAGACCTATGTTGTCAGGGACTCTAACCCCGACAACCTGGACCCTATTCGACGGGTAGGTGGACCTTGCTGGATTTCTACGAGCTTCAGCTGGTTCACAGAACACACCTTATCGCCGACGCAGAGATCAGATCACCAGGCAAGGCTCCTCTAAACCGGAGGATGAGCGCTGCGTTGCCTCAGGGTCCGATCCCCCTCCGGAGAGTCAGACGGGTCCCGGCGGAGTCGCCAAAGATGTCAGGGACTCTAACCCAGACGGCAAAGTTCGTTGTCTGACCGCGAGAGAGACAGGCAACACCAGCAAGGTCCGATCAAAAGCTCTTTATTGACAAGTGCACGCATCAATAGAGAGCAGCTCGTCTCCAAAGAGAACCAGCCTGCTCTTTACATCTTAGTATAAGCCTATATAGACAGTTCCGTTGCATCATAAATTATTCACTGGAGCAACCCACCCCCTTCTTCTAACAACTAGAAACTAGACACCTTTAGTATACATGCATGCCTAAAGTTAGAAATGTAGGGGAGTTAAAAACAAACAAAGAACAAAACCAGGGAGTGAAAACAAGGAGGCTGGGAAACTAGGACTCTTATCAGTTCTTCGAAGGAGCTGCCCGAACACAGCACATCTGGTACTATGCCAGGAATGCAGCTTCTCTCTTATCTCACTTTTTCCCAGCGCTTGTGAGACATGCTGCTGCTTCTCAGTGTTTTCCACTCAGGGATTACCCACAAACCTCTGTTAGCCTGACTTTGGTCAGGTTGGCATACCTAGTTTTGTCTGCTATATCTTTATTCAGGGCTAACAGCAGGAACTCTGGAGAAGAGGCAATGTGAGGGCGGGGGTGGGACCTTGGGGAAAGGGTGCAGGGGAGGGGTGTACTGGGGAGGCACAATGCAGGAGTGTGGATTTGGGGGAAGGGGCAGAGTGAGGGTGGCGTATTGGGGAAAAGTGGCAATGCGAAGACGGAGCCTTGGAGGAAGAGGCAGGGGCAGGGCGTTGGGGAATGGGACAGGGATTAGGGGAACAGGTGACGTGAGGCCAGGACGTCGGGGGTAGGGGCAGTGTGGGGGCAGGACCCCAGGAGGAGGGGGGCAGGGCTTTGGGGAATGGGGCAGGGATTAGGGGAACAGGTGATGTGAGGCCAGGACATCGGGGGCAGGGGCAGCGTGGGGGTAGGACCCCAGGAGGAGGGGGCAGGGGCAGGGCTTTGAGGGGAGGATGGAGCTCGGGGAATGAGGAGGATTAATTCGGTTCAGTGGCAGGTTTGTCTGCGGGTGACACTGGCACTGCAGGGAGGTTAAAGCCGGGCTCACCCGAGGGAGGAGGACGGGGCTGGGTGGCCGGGCACAGCGGGAGTTCGGGGAGTGACAAGGAGCCGGTTCCAAGGCTCATCGGACACACCCAGAAACCAGCTCACACCCAGACGGGGGGTTAAAGCCCCAGCGAACAAGGGGCGCTGGGAACATCCCCGCGGTGCAGAGAAATGTACCAAGTCACCGGGCAGAGACAGACCCGGCACTGACCTGCCCCCACCCCCTGCCCCGGTCCTTGGCCTCCGCCGCGCGCTCCGGCTCTCGCTCCTGCCCCGATCAGCTGCTTTGGGCGGGGGGTGAAAGGGGAGAAGCGGCGCTGCACGTTCCCACGCGGAGCAGGTTAATACACTGCACGGGGGGCGGGGCTCTCTGGGGGCGGGGCGGGGGGCGGAGTTGGGGGGGTGTGTCAGGTTGACCCAGGGACCTGCCCTCACCTGGGCTCGAGAGGACGGAAGCACCCCGGGGCAGGCTGGGAGTTGTAGTTCATGGCTCGTCTCAGAGCGGAAGTGACGCACAGTTGCTCAGGCAACGCGCCCCCTCCCGGAGCACACTGGGAAGCGTATTTCTCCCTCTCACACGCGGCCTGTATTGGAGGAGGGGCCGTTTCTCGTCAGTTCGCCGCGCCCCTCCCACTCCCTGATTGGTGGAGAGAGTGCGGGACAGACTCAGTGGGCGGGGCGAGCCTGGCCGGCTTTAGGGAGGGGGGGGCCCAATTCGAACAGTCTCGCTGGGGCCCCAGCAGGGAAGACATAAAAACCCCCGGTACAAACCCTGGGGGGCGATGCTCAGCGGGCGGCGCTCCCAGTCTGCGGCGGGTCCTGCACTCGCTCCCGATCTGCGGCGGCGCTGAGGGACATGCTGCCGCAGACCCAGAGCCAGCGCAGGACCCGCCACAGACCCGGAGCGCCGCCCGCTGAGACAACATTAAACAGGCGCCTCCAGCCAGGGCAGAGATTCGCACCGCGCGGGGCTGGGATTGGGGGTTGGTCTAACGCCAGCCCTGGGGGGAGGCCTGGTTCCTGGCCCCGAGGATTCGCTGCCCCCCCGCGCCACAGGGGCAGCCGGGGGGCGGGGCGGGGCAGGGCCGAGGAGCACAGAGGCGGGACGGGGAGAGGCGGCTCCACACTGGGGGACCAGGGGCTCAGACACCCACTTCCAGGCGCCAGGCCCAGCCCCTGCCCCGGGAGCAGCCCCGGGCCCATGGGAGCCGGGCTGCGGGGGGCACAGGGCAGAGGCAGCGCAGAGTGAAAAGGCTTCACCCCGCCCCCCCCAGCTGGGCCTGGAGGGCAGCGGGGGGGGGGCGGTAAGCTGCCTGGGAGCAGCCCCACTAGCGGCAGCCTGGGGCTGCAGGGCCTTCAACCTCCCCCAACCTGCCCCCCAGTGTCCCCCCCATCCGCTGTGACTCTTCTGCCAGCACCGCCCCCTCCTCTCCTTCTGTAGGGCCCCAGCAGCCCCTTCAAACCCCCCCAACCAGCCCCCCATTGTCCCCCCATCTGTTGTGACCCTCTCGCCAGTCCCACCCCCATCTGTGGGGATCCCTCAGCCCCCAGCATCCCCTCCCCCATCGTGTACACTCTACCTGGCCTCTCCCTTCGCTCCGACCTTCTCCTCCCCGTCTGTCCTCAGCACCCCGACACTGACCTCCTCCTCTCGCCCCACCCCTGACATCCTCCTTCCCGTTCTCAGCACCCCACCACTCCTTCCTCCTCCTCCCCCCCAACCCCGTCCTCAGCGCCCCACCCCTAATTGCCTCTAACCCATTTTTCATTGCTGGAACCCACTTTCCCATCCCCCCACTCCCTCAGTCCATCCCCAGGGTGTGAGGTTCCTCATCTTCAATCTCTGCTACACCCAAACCTGCCAGGTTCCCCTTTTCAACAACTGTAGGGTCATCCAACCCACCGACACCCATCCACTCTGGGCTCTCTAAATCCCACATTCCCACAATGCACGTTGGTAACCCCACCCTCCTCTATCCCTAATCCCCCTATTCCCTTCCCTTATGTCCTCTTGGACACCCCAACCCACAGTCAGGCCCCCACATACATCCCAGTCACTCACATGCTGAGCTACTTCTTCAGAGACCCCCACAGCCCGGCAAACTTCTCCATCCATGAGCCCTATGGACCTGTGACCAGGAAGCTCCCACTTTGGCTGGGCAGGGTGTGGGTGTTAATCTTTTCCTGCCTTGTGTGTGCTGTGCTCACAAAGGCTTTTTGCTCCCTCAGGGTGAGGTGTGGTTTTGGCTGAAGATGAGGTGTTTTGGTAGCCCTGTGGATGCTGTGTGGTGTCTGGAATGGGGCGTGTGTGTTCCCATCATGCCCCTTCCCCTCTGCCTGCAGAGCTGAGGACAGACAGGTCTGAGGAGCAGAGCAGGAGCTCTGGGAAGGAGAAGAGCGATATGAAGATGGAGTGTAAGATGAGGCCAGGTAACTTCTGTGGGGGGAGACATGCTGGACAGGGCCTAGGATTGGGGAGACAAGCAGGTGTGAGCCCCGGGCTCAGATTTCTAATTGTAGCTGTGATGGCAGAATGGGAGGAGGGTTGAAGCTGAAGCCCTGGTGTGCGGGAGTAGTGAGAAGAGGAACCTCACCACCATTGCTTTTTCTTTTCCTCTTGTGTTGTGTTTCATACCAAGGGAAAAGAAGTCGCGGGGATGGAGTCCAGCCCTGAGGTGAGATGGAAAGTGAACAAGAGCAGTGACAGCGTGAATCCTGTTGATGCCAGGCAAGAGCTGCCCAACTGGGACAAGAGTAACCATCTCTGTCTGTGAGATGTGTATCTGGTTTGGGAAGGGCTCTGGTCACAGCCCTCCTGGCTCCAGGCAGGGACTTCCCGTTATCTGGGTGTGGGTTTCCGGACTATCTGTGGCTTCAAGGGAGATGATGTTGCCATTTGCGAGGGCTGATCATCTCTCTTGCGAGGAGTGGTGTGTGCTCCCTAGCAGAAAGTTGGATCCATGAGGGTGACTCCCTGTTCTGAATTTCTTTCTTCCTCCTAGATTTCTCTCTCTGTGTTGGCCAACTTTCACTCAAACTCTCTCTGTCTCTCCTTTCGTGGACACCTGTCATGTTCAGTTGCCTGCATTCTCTTTCTCTGCTCCCCCTTCCCCAGTCTCCTATGGACTCAGCTGGGTCTATCTGCCCACGGGCAGGCTCTCTGCCATACTGGGAAGGATGTGTCCTGCCTGCCAGGATAAGGGGGTTGCTCCTCCCACCCCCTATCTTCAGGGAGACCTCATTGCTGTAACTGGGTCACAGCGTGAGTGGCCATTAATGTCTTTGGGGCTATGAGGTCTGAGACTGAGAAGGGTGGGCTCACGGTCATGGCTTTGGGCAGAGGAGAAGTGGGGCTGGGATTAGAGATGCCCCTTATCACCAGCTAGCTCCATTACTGCATCACCCAAAAGTCTTGCTCAGGGTCCATTATGTCTCCTTGTGCTGGGCACTGCAGGGACAGTCAGAGGGACAGCAGGATGCATGAGGAAATAGATGAGTGTGTGAGGCAGATGGGTGAAGGGGTGTGTGTGACATACATTGGGGACGGATGAGGGGTTGAGGGCTGGACAGACAGCGGGACAGATGGAGAGCTGCAGGGACGGATGGTGATGTCACAGGCTGGACTTGTGATGGGTTCAGCTCTTGGCCACTGGCTCTGTCATCTCCTGCCCCTATCTGCCCGTCTGACTCTGTCCCTGTCTCTCGCAGGCAGCACTCAGCAGAGTCTGGCCCTGTTGTTACACTGGTGCCTACATCCAGCGCACACCTATACATAATGTGCTCCTGGAGAGCTCAGGCAGGGAGAAGCATGTGGCTCATGGCTGCTGAACCAGCTACTCCAAAGAGTGCCGCAGATCTCCCCCTCCTTGGGCAGCAACACCCTGACCGGGGGGTTCCCTGTCCCTCCTCGCTGCCAAAGCAGTCTGCTCAGCGCAGAAACCGAGGTCACCTGCCTCCGCCCAGCCTCTAGCTGGAGCTACTTCAGCCCCGAATTGCTGGTATCCAGCCTGGCCGGAGTTGGTGTGATGTCCTAGTGGAGTCTGTTCTTTCTCTCTGGTAGATTATGATTTTCCTCACTGCAGTTAGTTGCTCTTTCTCTGCTTCCCCATAGCCCCTCCCCAGTGATAGTGACCCCTGCTAGCCAGGAACGGGAGTGTCCTGTAGGTGCCTTCTTGTAGGAGCAGTGACTCCTGGTGGCGAGGGGCAGCAATGCCTGGCATGTATCCCCCCTGGCATTGCTGCAGAGACCCCTGGTGGCAACTGAGGGCAGTTGCCTATGTGACCCCACTACTGCCATTGCGCCTGTGAGCGCTGGTGGGTAGGTGAGGCAGGGCCCTGTATGTACATCAGCCATTGAGGCAGGGCCCTCTGTGTATCCCACTCTCATCTCGACTGTAAGCTGTCTAAACTCCTACCTGCCTCATGGGGCCACAACTGTGGTACCCCCAACCCACTCAGCAATGTCGTCAATCTATCCAACTACACACTCAGCCCAGAAGAAAAGCCTGTCCTATCTCGGAGACTCTCTTTCTGCCCTTCTACCTCTACCAACATGATACAGTTCTGCAGCAATCTGGAAGCCTACTTTCGCCGTCTCTGATTCAAAGAATACTTTCAGGACAACACTGAACAGCGCACTGATACACAGATAACCTCCCACCAACAGCACAAGAAGTAGAACTCCACATGGACTCCTCCTGAGGGTCGAAATGACAGTCTGGACCTATACATTGAATGCTTCCGCTGACGTGCACAGGCAGAAATTGTGGAAAAACAACATTGCTTGCCTCATAACGTAAGTCGTGCAGAACGCAATGCCATCCACAGCCTCAGAAACCACCCAGACATCAAAGAGGCTGATAAAGGAGGTGCTGTTGTCATCATGAACAGGTCTGACTACCAAAAGGAGGCTGCCAGACAACTCTCCAACACCAAATTCTACAGGCCACTTCCCTCAGATCCCACTCAGGAATACATTAAGAAACTGCAACATCTACCCAGGACACTCCCTACACTAACACCGGAACAAATCAACATACCCTTAGAGCCCCGACCAGGGTTATTCTATCTACTACCCAAGATCCACAAACCCGGAAATCCTGGATGCCCATCATCTCGGGCATTGGCACTCTCACTGAAGGACTGTCTGGATATGTGGACTCTCTACTCAGACCCAATGCCACCAGCACTCCCAGCTATCTCTGTGACACCACTGATTTCCTGAGGAAACTACAATGCATTGGTGACCTTCCAGAAAACACCCTCCTAGCCACCATGGATGTAGAGGCTCTCTACACGAACATCCCACACACAGATGAAATACAAGCTGTCAGGAACAGAATCCCTGATGATGGCACAGCACAATTGGCTGCTGAGCTCTGTGCCTTTATCCTCACACACAACTATTTCAAATTTGGTGACAATATATATCTCCAGAACAGTGGCACCGCTATGGGCACCCGCATGGCCCCACAATATGCCAATATTTTTATGGCCGACCTGGAACAACGCTTCCTCAGCTCTCGTCCACTCACGCCCCCTTCTCTACCTACGCTACATTGATGACATCTTCATCATCTGGACCCATGGGAAGGAGTCTCTGGATAAATTCCACCACGATTTCAACAGCTTCCACCCCACCATCAGCCTCGTCCTGGACCAATCTACACAGGAGGTCCACTTCCTAGACACCACGGTGCAAATAAGTGATGGTCACATTACTACCACCCTATACCGAAAACCTACCGACCGCTATGCCTACCTTCATGCCTCCAGCTTCCATCCCGGACACATCACACGATCCATTGTCTACAGCCAAGCACTGAGGTACAACCGCATCTGTTCTAACCCCTCAGACAGAGACCAACACCTACAAAATCTCCACCAAGCATTCTCAAAACTACAATACCTGCACGAGGAAATAAGGAAACAGATCAACAGAGCCAGACGTGTACCCAGAAGCCTCCTACTGCAAGACAAACCCAAGAAAGAGACCAACAGGTCTCCACTAGCCATCACATACAGTCCCCAGCTAAAACCTATCCAACGCATCATCAGGGACTTGCGTGGCAGGCCGGTCCTCGCCCACAAGCAACTTGCCAACCTGAAAAATATTCTCACTAGTAACTGCACACCGCACCATAGTAACTCTAGCTCAAGAACCAATCCATGCAACAAACCTCGATGCCAACTCTGCCCACATATCTACACCAGCGATACCATCACAGGACCTAACCAGATCAGCCACACCATCACCGCTTCATTCACCTGCACGTCCACTAATGTAATATACGCCATCATATGCCAGCAATGCCCCTCTGCTATGTACATCGGCCAAACTGGACAGTCGCTACGGAAAAAGATAAACGGAGACAAATCAGATATTAGGAATGGCAATATACAAAAACCTGTAGGAGGACACTTCAACCTCCCTGGCCACACTGTAGCAGACCTTAAGGTGGCCATCCTGCAGCAAAAAAACTTCAGGACCAGACTTCAAAGAGAAACTGCTGAGCTTCAGTTCATCTGCAAATTTGACACCATCAGCTCAGGATTAAACAAAGACTGTGAATGGCTTGCCAACTACAAAACCAGTTTCTCCTCCCTTGGTTTTCACACCTCAACTGCTAGAGCAGGGCTTCATCCTCCCTGATTGAACTAACCTCATTATCTCTAGCTTGCCTGCATATATATACCTGCCCCTGGAAATTTCCACTACATGCATCTGACGAAGTGGGAATTCACCCATGAAAGCTCATGCTCCAAAACGTCTGTTAGTCTATAAGGTGCCACAGGATTCTTTGCTGCTTTTACAGATCCAGACTAACACGGCTACCCCTCTGATACTTTCAGGATATGTTTTGGTTCTGAGAGGTGAAAGGCTGCTCTGTGTGTGATGTTATGGAGTGACGTAGCAAAGGTTGATTGCAGAGGTGATGCATGTGCCACAAAAGTTGTGGGGTCCCTCCCCTAGCTCTGGCCCCAGAGTCCAGAATTTACATAAAACCACCCGCTGACCTGTGACTAAGAATCTGGTTGCAAAGGTATTTCGTGTCCCACAGCTGACTTCCCACAGTCCAATCTGCAAAATTTTCTTGTTGTCTGAGGGGAAAAAAGCATTTTCCCCAACAACGGAGTTGTTTAAAACTTTCAGTGTGGAAATGAGATCAAAGCCCAGCAGCTTATGTATGTCTAAAAATTGCATTTAGTCATTAATCATTTTTTATCTGTGGTATTGAACCAAATATGAATTAGAATGATAAAAATCTCTATTTTTAAACTAGAGAGATACACAAAACATAAAATGTGCATTTAAACATTTCACAAGAAAAGCCTGCTGCTAAATACAAATATTCCTTTTCAATCTCTCTTATTTCACTATCCTTTGTAATCCATGTCCCTTGCCTAACGAGAGTTATGTAGGTTCGGGTGAGTCCAGAAATCATGAACTGCTAAGTTCCGTTCTACTGTCTTTGATTCATATCACCAGAATAACTGTACTTTATTACCCCTGCCCTAATAAGAAAGAGACCGGGGATCCCACAGCAGCTGAAATAACCCTTTGGACATGCACCCCCATCATGCAATGCGGGGTGGGTGTGAGCATGCATATCAGCAACAAAAGGCCTTTACAACAGATCACCAACAGATGTCAGGGTAAAGTTCATTCTCACCTTGCTTACATCATCCCCCTAGCCAAGAATTGGTGGTCCTGATAAATCACACTCCCTGTTATACCAACACATTGGTATTGAATGCGAAGTTATGGCTAGCAAAAGTAGCCACCCATCTCTGCCTTGTAGCATCCAGCTTAGCCCTTGTTAACACATAAGTCAGTGGATTGTTCTCTGTCCACACCTGAAACTGAGCACCACACAAGTAGTCTCGAAATTTCTCAGTGATGGCCCATTTCAAGACCAAGAACTGCTGCTGGTGGTGGGATAGCGAGTTTCGCTATCAGACAGTCCTCAGCTGGCAATGCCTACGGATTTAGATTTCCTTCCACTTCCTGGTACGGGACTGCTCCCAGACCCTCCAAACTGGCATCAGCATGCAGGATAAACGGCTTGTTTGGGTTAACAAGGACTTGGACTGGCACATGAATCAGGCAAATTATTATTTCCCGTAAAGCTCTGTCACTTCTCTCATCCCACCATGTCCCCAATGGAGAAGAGAGGAGCCCCTCCCATGTCCCAGTCCAGGAACACCAGAGTGTGGTGTGGTTGTGACTCAGTCCAGGTCTGCTAGTGCTGCAAAGGAGAAGGTTTCCTTCCTCAGTCCAGGTCAACTGGAATTGTTGTTGCAGTGGGGAAAAGATGTCTTTCATCTGGTTCTTAGATGCTTTGGTGAAAGGGGACAGGCAGAGGCTTTTTTCTTCCCTCTGCAGCTCAAATTGCACACTTCTTCTCTGCTTTTTGCTCTAGCTTGACTTCTCTCTTGCATCTCAATTTTCTCTTTCCTGGCCTCATTCCAGAGCATTCACAGCCCAATTCTCTATCCTAACCCTGAGCTCTCTACTGCACCCTGAATGTCTCATTCTAACCCCACCCCACAGTCTGCACCCCCAGAGCCAGTGTCTTCATCCCTCTGCATTCCAACTCTCTGTCCCATGTAGCCTGATATAGGGTGTACTAATAATATTAATTTGGATAATTTGATGAAAATTTAATTGATTAGCTTACATGTTATTTAATTTAATTGAGTTACAAAGTTACATTTGCATTACTGCTATTCAAAAGATACATATGGCATTATATACAACAAAGTTTTGGTTAATATACTCACAGCCTTCCTTGATAACCTGGTGGTAAGAGACACAGGACCAGCCTTGCAGTTCAGGTTTCTCAATTCTTAAGTGAAAGATGCTGTGCTTAGGGAAAGCTAGTGTTACTTAGGGTTTACTTGAATATGTTAAACTTAAAATCAAAACCTAATAAACAAAGACTAAAAATGTAGGGAAACCGAACTTAGCCTAGTTCCCTTGAAACTTAAAGTTTCAGAACAAGTGCAGCCTACTGCTAGTACATAGAGAGAGAGTGGAGGACGTAAGTCACAATGATAGAGCAAAGTGCTCTAGCGAGGTGACTTACCTCTTTTATAGGGCACAAGAGCCGGAAATCCTTCCTCCTATGCCCAAATTTCATTCCTCACCCGCAAAACATTAGGGTACATTTACTTCATAGACTAGTATGTTTGTGCTTGTTGATGACATGCACATATGCACATAAGTTACTTTGTAGTGTACCTGTTAAATCTGTGGGTACAACACTGAATAAAACTCTATGCCATTCTCCATTGTCGATTGGTCTAAGTAAAGGTCTTGGACAGGCATGGGTACTTATCTATTTAAGTAACATGAGAAAGGTCGATTTTCCTCTCTGAGTAAAAGGTCACAATATAGATATGCTAACTTTGCCTTAGCTTAACATACAGGATATGGCCTCTAGGTTCTCGTAAGTCATGTGTCTCAGTCTCCTAATCATTTTTATTGCCCTCTTCTGGACTCTCTCCAGTTTGTCCACATCCCTTCTCATGTGGGTCCCAACCCCAAAAATACTCACATTTTACCCCATTGACCCCAAAATGCCAGCTTTTAATATGTAAATAGGGTGCTGCCATGGTCAGGTCACTCCCAAGATCTCCAGCGGAGCCTGCTGGCACAGAACAAGGTGAAAATTAGCCAGGATGTCACTCAGTCAAATCCCTGTGCTCCCCGCAGGTGATATCAGAAGGCTCCAAGATGGATCATTTCCCTTTCTCTCATCAGCTTCAGGCCCCAGGATTACAAATGCACAAACCAGTTGGGATTCTCCCCTGGCCTCAGGGTGTGGGGCTGCTCTGAGGGGATGGACTTGCACACTTGGGATATTAGTGCAAAGATACAATTTCAATTTCTCTTAGAGAAATTGGAGGGCAATTTATATTTGGTACAAATCTTATTTAGTGAAAGGAAAGCTGCAGTGACAGCCTGGTTACTGGGGTGCAAAACACCTTCCTCCTGGGAGAAACAAGAAGTTAGAATTAGAAATTTACATCGTTTGTTCCAGTGTTGGTGCAGGTTTAATTTTGCTTCTGTGTAGGTTTGTTTCAGGCTGTGACCATTTTGGTTTACTGGGTTGTTTTTTTTTTTTTTTTTGTTGGAATGGAGCTTTTAATTGACATTTGCTGGATTCAAATGGTTGACTTGCAACACCAGTTTTGACATAGTTCTGCATATGTTATTACGATTTGACCAGTATTCAAGGATTCAATTCCTTTATAGGAGGTTTTAGAGGTCATGCTTATTTATATGATGTTATTTTATCATTCTGCTGTAGCACACTTTTTTGATAAAATGTTGAAATTATTAATTTACAGCATTTGTTAGTTTTTATTTTTACAAACAAAGTTTTTCTTAATGTTTGGGTTTTAAATTAAGCCTTGTTTTTGGTTTCAATTTTTCATTTAGGTTTTGGTTACTGATGGGATCTTTAAGAGAACTTTGGATTCAGTACTAAACTTTGGACAGATTTAGAATATTTTAAGTAAACCGTGTTTACTATTTTATTTTAATAAAGTTTGTATTGCTGTAAACCCTAGCTGGGGGGAGAGGAGATGAGCCTGGCCTTTAACTGAGAAGGAACAGAGGCATGGCCCCCGTGAAGGGTGAGGCCAGGTGATGGGGGGCACAGCTCCCCAATTTTTTTTGACTAGTCCATCTCAGTCCTGGTCTACACTACGCTGTTAAACTGATTTTAACAGCGTTAAATCGATTTAACACTGCACCCGTCCACACTGCACTGCTCTTTATATCAATTTAAAGGGCTCTTTAAATCGATTTCTGTATTCCTACAAAACGAGAGGAGTAAAGCTAAAATCAATATTACTATATCGGATTAGGATTAGTGTGGACGCAAATCGACGTTATTGGCCTCATTATTTTACAGTAGCTACCCACAGTGCACCGCTCCAGAAATTGACGCTAGCCTCAGACAATGGACGCACACCACCGAATTCATGTGCCTAGTGTGGACGCTCACAATCGACTTTATAATATCTGTTTTATAAAATCGGTTTAAGCTAATTCAAATTTATCCTGTAGGGTAGATGTAGCCTCAGTCCCCCACTAAAGGAGAAGAGTCTGATGCCACCCCTGCAGGTCACTGAGTGTCACTGCTGCTCCATGGGAAACATGCTCTGTGCCTTACCCAGATTGGTGGGAAATACACTCTGTGCATTACCGTGACTGGTCCGTGGGTGTCACTGCTTGTAGAGCGCAGACACATGCTGTGCATTACGCCACCTGACCAGTGGGTGTCACTGCTGTATCAAGGGAAACACCTTCTGTGCATTACCTTGAATGACCACGAGGTGTCACTGCTGCTCCAAGGGAAACATACTCTGTGTGTTACCCTGATTGGTCACTTGGTGTCACTGCTGCGCCAAGCAAAACACCTTCTGTGCATTACTCTGACTGCCCACTGGGTGTCACTGCTGCTCCAAGGGAGACACAAGAACAGCCAGACTGGTTCAGACGCAAAGTCCATCTAGCCCAGTATCCTCCTGTCTTCTGACAGTGGCCAGTGCCAGGTGCCCCAGAGGGAATGAACAGAGCAGGGAATCATCAAGCGATCCATCCCCTGTTGCCCATTCCCAGCTTCTGACAAACAGAGGCTACAGGCACCATCCCTGCCCACCCTGGCTAATAGTCCTTGATGGATCTATCCACCATAAACTTATCTAGTTCTTTTTTGAACCCTGTTATATTCTTGCCCTTCACAACATCCTCTTGCAAGGAGTTCCACAGGTTAACTATGAAACTGCCTTGAGTTTACCCCCCCTCCACTGGCCAGGTTGTATATGGAAAAGAGGATGAGGATGAGGAGAGCCATGATGTGTCTGTCAGTGGCTGGTGCCTCAGTTTCCTCTAGACAGCAGTGCTGCAGGCTCCTTTGGTCTGTGCCCATGCAACTGTGTCTGGGGAAGGAGGAGTAGAGGCTCATTCTTCCCAGCCCCACCCCCCACCCCCAGCAGCTGGGGAATCCAGGCCAAATTTAATCCTGGTAGCTGGGCTGAGATTAGCCTGGGATGGGGTAGGGCTTGGGAGGAATTGGGAGGGAGACAGACGCACCTGCTGTGAGGGAAGATCCTCCCATTCCCTGCCAACCCCATTCACTCCTTGCAGCACAGCACCCCCTAGCATTTCTTTCTCTGTCATGGGAGCTGTCTGTTGCTTGCTTCTCCCTTAGCATCATCTCTCCCCATCCTGGAGCACTGGCATTGCCCATCCTGAGCAAACAGGGAGGCCCCGGTGTGCCCCATGGCACTGCCCTGCAATTGTGGGGGCAGCTGTTGGATGGAGCCATATCAAAATATGGGGGTGGGCAAGGCTGGGGACCAGGACTCCTGGGTTCTCCCCTCAAATGAGGGAGGGGAGTGGAGATTAGGGGGTAGAGTGGGGGAGGAATGGGGCTGGGATCCAGAGCTACTTCTTTTTCTGGTTTTTTCCACCTCCTGCAGCTGCCTCGATCCTTTCAATGTGTTTCTTGTTCCATATTCATTTGCTGACTTGTGTAAATCACCCCAGAGGTGGCTGCATCTCAGTGTTGGGTGAGGCACCCTTGGCTGCATCACCTCCTAACCGCGTCTCTCTCCCCTTCGGGTGACCCTGCAGCACTCAGCAAACATCCACAAGATCATGGGGCACTTTGAGCACTGCGCAGGCAGGGGCCAGGCGCCCAGCCCTCCCTCCAGAGAATGGGACACAGCATCGACTACTTTTTACAGGGATTAAAAAGGGGCAAAGGAGGGCAAATCAGAGGAGTAGGTGGCCAGGGTGTGAGCAGGGGGTGGAAATTGACTGGTTGGGGGTCAAGCAGCTGGAGGCAGAATTAGGAGAGGGACTGAAGGCAAAGTCAGGGAGGTGGGAAGGAGCCGGAGTTAAGCCCGGAATGAGGCGCTGCCAGAGGGTTAAACCCCGGCACAGGCAGGGGCCGAGGGGGAACTGTTATCCCGGTGGGCTGAGACTCCAGTGTTTGCAAACATGGGTGGCGGGAGCAGAGGGCTTTTTTATTTCCCCTCTCACAGGCAGCACCTCTCAGCATGGACTTCCCAGGGCTGGGGTCTTAAAGGCACAGGAATCCGACTGCCTAGACCTGCAGCTCCTCTCTGATGTAACCTACTGAGGTGCTGCAGTAGGAGACTCAATTCAGTGAAACTGGGCATTCCCTATACGCCCCCCAGCCAGGGGGCTGTACCTCCCCTTGCTCGATTTTCCCCAACACCCCCTCCCTCAGAGGTCAGGTAGTTACATGCAGCGCTGCCAATGTTGTCATTGGTTGCAAATTTGAATGGAAATTGAAACGTTAACATACACTTTAAAAGCAAATACAACGTATGAAAACTACTTGTACCTGAGAAAGTCAAATAGGTTTGGAAAGTCTGGACAAAGCCGGGTTTCCTCACCCAGCTGTTGTGTTTGCTGACAATGTCGGTGCATTGGCTTCGGCAGTGTCGGCCAACCTTAGAATTTCAAATGATGATTTGTAAGTGAGGTGTGAATGAGCTCTCCCCTGACAGCGACTGATGACCAGGGTTGAGGGGAAGCTTTGGAACCAGACAGTATTTACATGAACTCACCTACTCTGCTGAGGTATCCAGCGGACAGAGCTGGGCTGCCTCTGCTCTAGGTGCCCAGAGGAGGGAGGGTGTGTGGGGCTCCAGCCTGGGACTCTTCCTCCCTCCTGCCAAGCCCTGACTATTAATCCCAGCGCTGGCACTCCTTTCTTCAAGCGCCATGTGGGCCAGAGGAAACGTGTGGTAGGAAGCACAAGGGCCAAGCTTGTGAACATCAGGTGCAGCAGCAAGAATCCCAACTATCAGGGTAGTAAGTTCTAGAGCCCTATCCCATTGTGGCCATCCCTGCCAAAGACCTGGCTCTCGGAGGTGTGAGTCACCCAGCAGGAGGGGAAAGATTCACTCTTACACAGCTGGAGACAGAGGAGTTGAGCTCTGGGGCATTACCACAAGCATGGGTGGGTGGCAAGTTTGTAGAAATTTTGGTGGTGCCCAGAACCCGCCCCCAAACTCCACCCCCACCTGCCTAAGGGTCTGGGAGGGGGTTTGGGGGGGATTAGGGTGCAGGATTCAGGCTTTAGGATGGAGTTTGGGTGCTGGGTGCAGGCTCCTGCAGGGTTGTAGGAAGGGGTGAGAGGTGCAGGCTCTGGGGGTGGGAAGGAGTGTGTGGGAAGGGGTGCACCCTCTGGGAGGGAGCGTAGGGCTGAGGATGAGGGATTCATGATGCAGGAGGGGGCTCAGGACTGGGGCAGAGTATCAGGGTTCAGAGGGAGCTCAGGGTTGGGGGTGTTGGAGAGGCTGAGGGCAGCCTGCACTAGGACTCTGGGGCAGCAGTTCTGCCCAGAACCCCTCTACTCCAGCAGCAGGAGCAGGCAGGGGACAGGCACATGCTGCTTTTCGTCAGGCAGGAATGCACCACAGCAGAGGGGAGGGGTGCCAGGCAGGGGCCAAGGGAAGAGACCCAACTCCAAATATTGCTGGAGCAGGGCCCCCAGCCCTGAATGTTCCTGGAGCACGAGCACCACAAATGTATATAACCTGCCGCCTATGACCACAAGCCAACACAAGGTCCCACTGAGATTTGAACTCAGATTACAGGATTCAGAGTCCTGAGTGCTGCCCATTACACCATGGGAGCAGCTTGTGCTGCCTTCTCTGCACATCGGTGACCCTCATGGGGCTGCTTGTGTAAGGGGGCTCTTGGCCCTTTACTAAAACTTAGTGTGTGTGTGGGGGGGGGGTTGGTTAGCTAGTTCCCAGCACCAATAGAAGGGGGAAGGATCAATGGGAAATCAGGGCCCTGAGACTGACAGTCCCCAGGGACAATGGGGAGAGGCCAAAGCTCCAATTTAGCTGCACTGACAGGCCAGGCAGTGTAATGAGGGAGTCACCAGGCCAGGGGGTCCCATCCTCCATGTGAGCTGGAACTGCCTGGGTGAGAGTGGGGCAGAGCTAAGGAGAGAGCAGGAGCCCGAGAAGAGCCGGGGAGCAGAGCTGTGCAGGTGTAGTGCCAGAAACTGCTGCATGTAGGAATTTGCAACCTGTAGCAGTTACTGATACCTGAGGTTGTTCTTATTTGCTGACTTGTCCTAATTGGCTAAAACTTGACAGTGGTTTCTCTAGCAAAGGCCAGTCCCTGGCCCCTTGGTCCAGACAACCTCCTTCATATCAGGCTAGGGTGACCAGATGTCAAGAATGAAATATTGGGATGTGGGGGGCGGAGCAAAAAAAAAAAAGCCAGAGGGCCCCCCTGCCACCAAGCGGAAATGACATAACCCCATCTCCAACCAATTCTTGGCTCCAACCTCTGCTACACCCACAGCTCCCCCATCCTCTCACTACTGGACCCAGCCTGGGTTCCAAGCTCTGCAGCCGAGCCACGATCCGGGCCCCTCCTGCAGCTCCCGAGAAAGGGGTGAACCAGGCAGCTCCTGACAGGAGCGTGTCCGCCCCACTTTTGTCTCTGCCCCCTGCCCACCTGGGCCCTGCCTGCTCCGTGATGCCCCCACCCCAATGCGCTGCCCGCAGGCTGCAGGGCTGGAACAGCTTCTGCGCTGCGCTCCTGGCCATGGCCATGGCCAGTGTGCAGACCTGCGGGGGAGGGGCGCTGCCTTCCCTCTCCAGGTCTGCAAGGGGAATGTAAAGCGGCAGTTCCTGTGGGAGTAAGGCGCTGCCATCCCTCCCTAGCTCTGCCAGAGGACTGGGCAGCAGCAGTATTAGCAGAGGCAGGGCGCTTGATTGTTTCCCAGGCTCTGCAAGGGGACTGGAGAGCGGCCGTTCCTGGGCGCGTGGTGTGCTAGGTTCCTTCCTAGCTCTGCGACTGGAGTGGGGAGCAGCCGTTACTGTGGGGGTGGGGCACTGGGTTCCCTCCCCAGCTCTGCCAGGGGCCTGGGGTGCGGCCCTTCCTGCGGAATAAGGGCGCTGACTTCTCTCCTTAGCTCTGCGAGACCACTGGGGAGCCGCCGTTCCTGCAGGATCAGAGCGCTGCATCCTCTCCCTAGCTCTGCGAGACCACTAGGGAGCGGCCCTTCCTGCGGGAATAGGGCGCTGCCTCCTCTCCCTAGCTCTTCGAAACCACTGGGGAGCGGCCCCTCCTGCGAGATTAGGGCACTGCTTCCTCTCCGTAGCTCTGCGAGTCCACTAGGGAGCGGCTCTTCCTGTGGGATTAGAGCGCTGCCTTCAATCCCTAGCTCTGCGAGAAGACTAGGTAGCGATCTTTCCTGTGAGATTCAGGCACCGCTTTCTCTCTCTAGCTCTGTGAGACCACTGGTGAGCGGCCCTTCCTTCGGGATTAGGGCACTGCCTTCTCTCCTCAGCTCTGCCAGGGGCCCGGGGAGCACGCCCTCCTGCGGTATTAGGGCGCTGCTTTCTCTCCCTAGCTCCGCGAGACCACTGGGGAGCAGCACTTTCTGCGGGATTAAGACGCTGCCTTCTCTCCATAGCTCTGCGAGACCACTGGGGTGCGGCCTGTCCTGCGGGATTAGGTCACCACCTTCTCTCCCTAGCTCTGCGAGAGGACTGGGGAGCAGCCCTTTGTGCGGAATTAATTTGCCAACTTCTCTCTCTAGCTCTGCGAGGTCACTGGGGAGCACCCCTTTCTGTAGAATTAGGGCGCTGCCTTCTCTCCCTAGCTCTGCGAGACCACTGGGAGTGACCGTTCCTGCGGCTTAGGGCGCTGTCTTCTCTCGCTAACTCTGCGAGACCACTAGGGAGCAGCCCTTCCTGCGGGATTAGTTCACCGCCTTCTCTCCCTAGCTCTGCGAGACCACTGGGGAGCGACCGTATCTGCGGGATTAGGTCGCTGCCTTCTCTACCTATCTCTGCGAGACGACTGGGGAGCGACCGTTCCTGCGGGATTAGGGCACTGCCTTCTCTCGCTAGCTCTGCGAGACCACTTGGGAGCGGCCCTTCCTGCCGGCTTAGGGCGCTGCCCTCTCTCCGTAGCTCTGCGAGAACACTGGGGAGCAGCCTTTACTGCGGGATTAGGGTGCCACTTTCTCTCCCTAGCTCTCCGAGACCACTGGGGAGCAGCCCTTCCTGCATGATTAGGGCGCTGCCTTCTCTCCCTATCTCTGCCAGACCACTTGGGAGCGGCCCATCGTGCGGGGGCGGGGCGCTGGCTTCCCTCCCCAGCTCTGCCACGGGCCTGGGGAATAGCCCTTGTTGCGGGATTAGGGCGCTGCCTGCTCCCCGTAGGTCTGCGAGACCACTGGGGAGCAGCCCTTCCTTCGGGATTAGGGGGCTGCCTTCTCTCCCTAGCTTTGAAAGACCACTGGGGAGCGGCCCTTCCTGCTGGATTATGGCACTTCCTCCTCTCCCCATCTCTGCGAGACCACTGGGGAGCTGCCCTTCCTGAGGGATTAGGGCGCTGCCTCCTCTCCCTATCTCTGCGAGACCACTGGGGAGCAGCACTTCCTGCTGGATTATTTCGCTGTCTTCACTCCCTAGCTCTGCGAGACCACTGGGGAGCGGCCCTTCCTGTGGGATTAGGGCGCTGATTCCTCATCCCGGCTCTGCGAGACCACTGGGGAGCAGCCCTTCCTGTGGGATTAGGGCGCTGCTTCCTCTCCCTAGCTCTGCGAGACCACTGGGGAGCGGCCCTTCCTGCGGGATCAGGGCGCTGCATCCTCTCCCTAGCTCTGCGAGACCACTGGGGAGCGGCCCTTCCTGCGGGATAAGGGCGCTGCCTCCTTTCCCTAGCTCTTCGTGACCACTGGGGAGCGGCCCTTCCTGCAGGGTTAGGGCGCTGCCTCCTCTCCTTAGCTCTACGACACTACTGGGGAACGGCCCTTCCTGCGGGATTAGGGTGCTGCCTTCTTTCCATAGCTCTGCGAGACCAGTGGGGAGCAGCTCCTCCTGCGGGATTAGGGTGCTGCCTCCTCTCTTCAGCTCTGTGACACCACTGGGGAGCGGCCCTTCCTGCGGGATTAGGGCGCTGCCTCCTCTCCCTAGCTCTGCGACACCACTCGGGAGCGTACCTTCCTGTGGGATTTGGGCGCTGCCTCCTCTCTTTAGCTCTGCGACACCACTGGGGAGCGGCCCTTCCTGCGGGATAAGGGCGCTGCCTTCACTCCCTAGCTCTGCGAGACCACTGGGGAGCGGCCCTTCCTGCGGGATTAGGGCGTTGCCATCTCTCCCTGGCTCTGCGAGACTACTGGGGAGCAGCCCATCCTTCGGGATTAGGGGGCTGCCTCCAATCCCTAGCTCTGCGAGACCACTGGGGAGCGGCCCTTCCTGTGGGATAAGGGCGCTGACTACACTCCGAAGCTCTGCGAGACCACTGGGGAGCAGCCCTTCCTGCGGGATTAGGGCGCTGCCTCCTCTTCCGCGCTCTGCGAGACTTCTGGGGAGCGGCCCATCCTGCGGGATTAGGGCGCTGCCTTCTCTCCCTAGCTGTGCGAGACCACTGGGGAGCCTCCCTTCCTGCGGGATTATGGCGCTTCCTTCACTGCCAGCTGTGCGACACCACTGGAGAGAGGCAATACCTGAGGGATTAGGGTGCTGCGTCCTCTCCTTAGCTCTGCGAGACCACTGGGGTGCCACCTTTCCTGCGGGATTAGGGCGCTGCCTCCTCTCCCTAGCTCTGCGTGACCACTGGGGAGCGGCCCTTCCTGCGGGACTAGGGCGCTGCATCCTCTCCCTAGCTCTGCGAAACCACTGAGTAACGGCCCTTCCTGAGGGATTAGGGCGCTGCCTCCTCGCCCTAGCTCTTCGTGACCACTGGAGAGCGTCCCCTCCTGCCCGATTAGGGCGCTGCCTTCTCTTCCTTGCTCTGCGAGACCACTGGCTACCGGTCCATCCTGCGGGATTGGGGTGCTGCCTCCTCTGATTAGCTCTCCGACACTATTGGGGAACGGCACTTCCTGCGGGATTAGGGCACTGCCCTCTCTCCATAGCTCTGCGAGAGCACTGGGTAGCGGCGCTTCCTGCAGGATTAGGGCGCTGCCTTCTCTCCCTAGCTCTGCGAGACCACTGGGGAGCAGCTCCTCCTGCGGGATTAGGGCGCTGCCTCCTCTCCCTAGCTCTGCGACACCACTGGGGAGCGGCCCTTCCTGCGGGATTAGGGTGCTGCCTCCTCTCTTTAGCTCTGTGACACCACTGGGGAGCGGCCCCTCCTGTGGGATTTGGGCGCTGCCTCCTCTCTTTAGCTCTGCGATACCACTGGGGAGCGACCCGTCCTGCGGGATTCGGGCGATGCCTTCACTCCCAAGCTCTGCGAGACCACTGGGGAGCGGTTCTTCCAGCCTGATTAGGGATCTTCCTCCTCTCCGCGGCTCTGCGAGACCACTGTTGAGTGGTCCTTCCTGCGGGATTAGGGCGCTGCCTGCTCTCCCTGGCTCTGTGACACCACTGGGGAGCGGCTATTCCTTCGAGATTAGGGCGCTGTATCCTCTCCCTAGCTCTGCGACACCACTGGGGTGCAGAACTTCCTGCGGGATTAATGCGCTGCCACCTCTCCATAGCTCTGCGAGACCACTGGGGAGCGGGCTTTCCTGCAGGATTAGGGCGCTGCCTCCTCTTCCTAGCTCTGCGAGACCACAGGGGAGTGGCCCTTCCTGCAGGATTAGGGCGCTGCCGCCTCTCCCTAGCTCTGCGACACCACTGGGGAGAGGAACTTCCTGTAGGATTAGGGCGATGCCTTCTCTCCCTAGCTCTCCAAGACCACTGGGGAGCGGCCCTTCCTGTGGGATTAGGGCGCTGCCTTCACTCCCTAGCTGTGCGACACCACTGGGGAGCGGCCCTTCTTGCGGGATTAGGGCGCTGCCTCCTATCCCTGGCTCTGCGAGACCCCTGGGGAGCAGCCCTTCCTGTGGGATTTGGGCGCTGCCTCCTCTCCCGCGCTGTGCGAGACTTCTGGGGAGCGGCTCATCCTGCGGGATTAGTGCGCTGCCTTCTCTCGCTGGCTCTGCGACACCACTGGGGAGCGGCCCTTCCTCTGCTATTAGGGCGCTGTCTCCTCTCCCTGGCTCTGTGACACCACTGGGGAGAGGCCATTCCTGCGGGATTAGGGCGCTGTATTCTCTCCCTAGCTCTGCGACACCCCTGGGTTGCGGTCCTTCCTGCGGGATAAGGGGGCTGACTTCTCTCCTTAGCTCTGCGAGACCACTGGGGAGCAGCTCTTCCTGCAGGATTAATGCGCTACCGCCTCTCCCTAGCTCTGCGAGAACACTGGGGAGCGGCCCTTCCTGCGGGATTAGGGCACTCCCTCCTCTCCCTAGGTCTGCGAGACCACTGGGGAGCGGGCCTTCCTGCAGGATTAGGGCGCTGCCTCCTCTCCCTAGCTCTACGACACCACTGGGGAGGGGACCTTCCTGTGGGATTCGGGCGATACCTTCTCTCACTTGCTGTGCGAGACCACTGGGGAGCGTCCCTTCCTGCGGGATTAGGGCGCTGCATCCTCTCCCTAGCTCTGCGAAACCACTGAGTAACGGCCCTTCCTGCGGGATTAGGGCGCTGCCTCCTCTCCCTAGCTCTGCGAGACCACTGGGGAGCGGCCCTTCCGGCAGGATTAGGACGCTGCCTCCTCGCCCTAGCTCTTCGTGACCACTGGAGAGCGTCCCCTCCTGCCCGATTAGGGCGCTGCCTTCTCTTCCTTGCTCTGCGAGACCACTGGCTACCGGCCCATCCTGCGGGATTGGGGTGCTGCCTCCTCTGATTAGCTCTCCGACACTATTGGGGAACGGCACTTCCTGCGGGATTAGGGCGCTGCCCTCTCTCCATAGCTCTGCGAGAGCACTGGGTAGCGGCGCTTCCTGAAGGATTAGGGCGCTGCCTTCTCTCCCTAGCTCTGCGAGACCACTGGGGAGCAGCTCCTCCTGCGGGATTAGGGCGCTGCCTCCTCTCCCTAGCTCTGCGACACCACTGGGGAGCGGCCCTTCCTGCGGGATTAGGGTGCTGCCTCCTCTCTTTAGCTCTGTGACACCACTGGGGAGCGGCCCCTCCTGTGGGATTTGGGCGCTGCCTCCTCTCTTTAGCTCTGCGATACCACTGGGGAGCGACCCGTCCTGCGGGATTCGGGCGATGCCTTCACTCCCAAGCTCTGCGAGACCACTGGGGAGTTGTTCTTCCAGCCTGATTAGGGAACTTCCTCCTCTCCGCGGCTCTGCGAGACCACTGTTGAGTGGCCCTTCCTGCGGGATTAGGGCGCTGCCTGCTCTCCCTGGCTCTGTGACACCACTGGGGAGCGGCTATTCCTTCGGGATTAGGGCGCTGTATCCTCTCCCTAGCTCTGCGACACCACTGGGGTGCAGAACTTCCTGCGGGATTAATGCGCTGCCACCTCTCCATAGCTCTGCGAGACCACTGGGGAGCGGGCTTTCCTGCAGGAGTAGGGCGCTGCCTCCTCTTCCTAGCTCTGCGAGACCACAGGGGAGTGGCCCTTCCTGCAGGATTAGGGCGCTGCCGCCTCTCCCTAGCTCTGCGACACCACTGGGGAGAGGAACTTCCTGTAGGATTAGGGCGATGCCTTCTCTCCCTAGCTCTCCGAGACCACTGGGGAGCGGCCCTTCCTGTGGGATTAGGGCGCTGCCTTCACTCCCTAGCTGTGCGACACCACTGGGGAGCGGCCCTTCTTGCGGGATTAGGGCGCTGCCTCCTATCCCTGGCTCTGCGAGACCACTGGGGAGCAGCCCTTCCTGTGGGATTTGGGCGCTGCCTCCTCTCCCGCGCTGTGCGAGACTTCTGGGGAGCGGCTCATCCTGCGGGATTAGTGCGCTGCCTTCTCTCGCTGGCTCTGCGACACCACTGGGGAGCGGCCCTTCCTCTGCTATTAGGGCGCTGTCTCCTCTCCCTGGCTCTGTGACACCACTGGGGAGAGGCCATTCCTGCGGGATTAGGGCGCTGTATTCTCTCCCTAGCTCTGCGACACCCCTGGGTTGCGGTCCTTCCTGCGGGATAAGGGGGCTGACTTCTCTCCTTAGCTCTGCGAGACCACTGGGGAGCAGCTCTTCCTGCAGGATTAATGCGCTACCGCCTCTCCCTAGCTCTGCGAGACCACTGGGGAGCGGCCCTTCCTGCGAGATCAGGGAACTCCATCCTCTCCCTAGCTCTGCGACAGCACTGGGGAGCGGCCCTTCCTGCAGGATTAGGGCGCTGCCTCATCTCCCTAGCTCTACGACACCACTGGGGAGGGGACCTTCCTGTGGGATTCGGGCGATACCTTCTCTCACTTGCTGTGCGAGACCACTGGGGAGCGTCCCTTCCTGCGGGATTAGGGCGCTGCCTCCACTCCCTAGTACTGCGAGACCACTGGGGAGCGGCTCTTCCTGTGGGATTACGGCTCTGACTTCACTCCCTAGCTGTGCGACACCACTCGGGAGCCTCTCTTTCTGCGGGATTAGGGCGCTGCCTCCTCTCCCTAGCTCTGCGTGACCACTGGGGAGCTGCCCTTCCTGCGGGATTAGGGCGCTTCCTCCTCTCCCTAGCTCTTCGTGACCACTGGGGAGCGGCCCTGCCTGCAAGATTAGGGCGTTGACCTCTCTCCGTAGCTCTGCGAGACCACTGGGGAGCGGCCCATCCTGCCGGATTAGGTCGCTGCTTCATCTCCCAGCTTTGCGAGACCACTGGTAAGCAGCTTTTCCTGCGGGATTAGGGCGCTGCCTCCTGTCTCTATCTCTGCGAGACCACTGGGAAGCGGCCCTTCCTGCGGGATTAGGGAACTTCCTCCTCTCCGCGGCTCTGCGAGACCACTGTTGAGCGGCCCTTCCTGCGGGATTAGGGCGCTGCCTGCTCTCCCTGGCTCTGTGACACCACTGGGGAGCGGCTATTCCTTTGGGATTAGGGCGCTGTATCCTCTCCCTAGCTCTGCGACACCACTGGGGTGCAGAACTACCTGCGGGATTAATGCGCTGCCGCCTCTCCCTAGCTCTGCGAGACCACTGGGGAGCGGGCCTTCCTGCAGGATTAGGGCGCTGCATCCTCTTCCTAGCTCTGCGAGACCACAGGGGAGTGGCCCTTCCTGCGGGATTAGGGCGCTGCCGCCTCTCCCTAGCTCTGTGACACCACTGGGGAGAGGAACTTCCTGTAGGATTAGGGCGATGCCTTCTCTCCCTAGCTCTCCGAGACCACTGGGGAGCGGCCCTTCCCGTGGGATTAGGGCGCTACCTTCACTCCCTAGCTGTGCGACACCACTGGGGAGCGGCCCTTCTTGCGGGATTAGGGCGCTGCCTCCTATCCCTGGCTCTGCGAGACCCCTGGGGAGCAGCCCTTCCTGTGGGATTTGGGCGCTGCCTCCTCTCCCGCGCTGTGCGAGACTTATGGGGAGCGGCTCATCCTGCGGGATTAGTGCGCTGCCTTCTCTCGCTGGCTCTGCGACACCACTGGGGAGCGGCCCTTCCTCTGCTATTAGGGCGCTGTCTCCTCTCCCTGGCTCTGTGACACCACTGGGGAGCGGCCATTCCTGCGGGATTAGGGCGCTGTATTCTCTCCCTAGCTCTGCGACACCTCTGGGTTGCGGCCCTTCCTGCGGGATAAGGGGGCTGACTTCTCTCCTTAGCTCTGCGAGACCACTGGGGAGCAGCTCTTCCTGCAGGATTAATGCGCTACCGCCTCTCCCTAGCTCTGCGAGACCACTGGGGAGCGGCCCTTCCTGCGAGATCAGGGAACTCCATCCTCTCCCTAGCTCTGCGACAGCACTGGGGAGCGGCCCTTCCTGCAGGATTAGGGCGCTGCCTCATCTCCCTAGCTCTACGACACCACTGGGGAGGGGACCTTCCTGTGGGATTCGGGCGATACCTTCTCTCACTTGCTGTGCGAGACCACTGGGGAGCGTCCCTTCCTGCGGGATTAGGGCGCTGCCTCCACTCCCTAGTACTGCGAGACCACTGGGGAGCGGCTCTTCCTGTGGGATTACGGCTCTGACTTCACTCCCTAGCTGTGCGACACCACTCGGGAGCCTCTCTTTCTGCGGGATTAGGGCGCTGCCTCCTCTCCCTAGCTCTGCGTGACCACTGGGGAGCTGCCCTTCCTGCGGGATTAGGGCGCTTCCTCCTCTCCCTAGCTCTTCGTGACCACTGGGGAGCGGCCCTGCCTGCAAGATTAGGGCGTTGACCTCTCTCCGTAGCTCTGCGAGACCACTGGGGAGCGGCCCATCCTGCCGGATTAGGTCGCTGCTTCATTTCCCAGCTTTGCGAGACCACTGGTAAGCAGCTTTTCCTGCGGGATTAGGGCGCTGCCTCCTGTCTCTATCTCTGCGAGACCACTGGGAAGCGGCCCTTCCTGCGGGATTAGGGAACTTCCTCCTCTCCGCGGCTCTGCGAGACCACTGTTGAGCGGCCCTTCCTGCGGGATTAGGGCGCTGCCTGCTCTCCCTGGCTCTGTGACACCACTGGGGAGCGGCTATTCCTTTGGGATTAGGGCGCTGTATCCTCTCCCTAGCTCTGCGACACCACTGGGGTGCAGAACTTCCTGCGGGATTAATGCGCTGCCGCCTCTCCCTAGCTCTGCGAGACCACTGGGGAGCGGGCCTTCCTGCAGGATTAGGGCGCTGCATCCTCTTCCTAGCTCTGCGAGACCACAGGGGAGTGGCCCTTCCTGCGGGATTAGGGCGCTGCCGCCTCTCCCTAGCTCTGTGACACCACTGGGGAGAGGAACTTCCTGTAGGATTAGGGCGATGCCTTCTCTCCCTAGCTCTCCGAGACCACTGGGGAGCGGCCCTTCCCTTGGGATTAGGGCGCTACCTTCACTCCCTAGCTGTGCGACACCACTGGGGAGCGGCACTTCTTGCGGGATTAGGGCGCTGCCTCCTATCCCTGGCTCTGCGAGACCCCTGGGGAGCAGCCCTTCCTGTGGGATTTGGGCGCTGCCTCATCTCCCGCGCTGTGCGAGACTTATGGGGAGCGGCTCATCCTGCGGGATTAGTGCGCTGCCTTCTCTCGCTGGCTCTGCGACACCACTGGGGAGCGGCCCTTCCTCTGCTATTAGGGCGCTGTCTCCTCTCCCTGGCTCTGTGACACCACTGGGGAGCGGCCATTCCTGCGGGATTAGGGCGCTGTATTCTCTCCCTAGCTCTGCGACACCCCTGGGTTGCGGCCCTTCCTGCGGGATAAGGGGGCTGACTTCTCTCCTTAGCTCTGCGAGACCACTGGGGAGCAGCTCTTCCTGCAGGATTAATGCGCTACCGCCTCTCCCTAGCTCTGCGAGACCACTGGGGAGCGGCCCTTCCGGCGGGATCAGGGCACTGCATCCTCTCCCTAGCTCTGCGACATCACTGGGGAGCGGCCCTTCCTGCAGGATTAGGGCACTGCCTCCTCTCCCTAGGTCTGCGAGACCACTGGGGAGCGGGGCTTCCTGCAGGATTAGGGCGCTGCCTCCTCTCCCTAGCTCTATGACACCACTGGGGAGGGGACCTTCCTGTGGGATTCGGGCGATACCTTCTCTCACTTGCTGTGCGAGACCACTGGGGAGCGTCCCTTCCTTCGGGATTAGGGCGCTGCCTCCACTCCCTAGTTCTGCGAGACCACTGGGGAGCGGCTCTTCCTGTGGGATTACGGCTCTGACTTCACTCCCTAGCTGTGCGACACCACTCGGGAGCCTCTCTTCCTGCGGGATTAGCGCGCTGCCTCCTCTCCCTAGCTCTGCGTGACCACTGGGGAGCGGCCCTTCCTGCGGGATTAGGGCGCTTCCTCCTCTCCCTAGCTCTGCAAAACCACTTGGGAGCGCCCCATCCTGCGGGATTATGGCTCTGCCTTCTCTCCCTAGCTCTGCGACACCACTGTGGAGCAGCCCTTCCTCCGCTATTAGGGCACTGCCTCCTCTCCCTGGCTCTGCGTGACCACTGGGGAGCGGCCCTTCGTGCGGGATTAAGGCGCTGTCTCCTCTCCCTGGCTCTGCGAGACCACTGGGGAGCGACCCTTTCTGCGGGATTGGGGCGCTGCCTCCTCTCCCGCTTTCTGCGAGACTCCTGGGGAGCGGCCCATCCTGCTTCATTAGGGCACTGCCTTCTCTCCCTAGCTCTGCGAGAACACTGGGGAGCGGACCTTCCTGCGGGATTAGGACGCTGCCTCCTCTCCATAGTTCTGCGTGACCACTTGGGAGCGCCCCATCCTGCGGGATTATGGCTCTACCTGCTCTCCCTAGCTCTGTGACACAACTGGGGAGCTGCCCTTCCTGCGGGATTAGAGCGCTGCCTTCTCTCCCTAGCTCTGCGACACCACTTGGGAGCGGCCCTTCCTGCCTGATTAGGGCGCTGACTTCTCTCCGTAGCTCTGCGAGACCACTGGGGAGCGGCCCTTCCTGCGGGATTAGGGCTCTACCTCCTCTCCCCGGCTCTGCGAGAACACTGGGGAGTGGCCCTTCCTGCGGGATTAGGGTGCTGCCTCCTGTCTCTATCTCTGCGACACCACTGGGGAGCGGCACTTCCTCCGCTATTAGGGCGCTGCCTCCACTCCCTAGCTCTGCGACACCACTGGGGTGCGGCCTTTCCTGCGGGATTAATGCGCTGCAACCTCTCCCTAGCTCTGTGAGACCACTGTGGAGCAGCCCTTCCTGCGGGATTAGGGCGCTGCCTCCACTCCCTAGTACTGCGAGACCACTGGGGAGCGGCTCTTCCTGTGGGATTACAGCTCTGACTTCACTCCCTAGCTGTGCGACACCACTCGGGAGCCTCTCTTCCTGCGGGATTAGGGCGCTGCCTCCTCTCCCTAGCTCTGCGTGACCACTGGGGAGCTGCCCTTCCTGCGGGATTAGGGCGCTTCCTCCTCTCCCTAGCTCTTCGTGACCACTGGGGAGCGGCCCTGCCTGCAAGATTAGGGCGTTGACCTCTCTCCGTAGCTCTGCGAGACCACTGGGGAGCGGCCCATCCTGCCGGATTAGGTCGCTGCTTCATCTCCCAGCTTTGCGAGACCACTGGTAAGCAGTTTTTCCTGCGGGATTAGGGCGCTGCCTCCTGTCTCTATCTCTGCGAGACCACTGGGAAGCGGCCCTTCCTGCGGGATTAGGGCGATGCCTTCACTCCCTAGCTCTGCGAGACCACTGGGGAGCGGCTCTTCCAACGTGATTAGGGCACTTCTTCCTCTCTGCGGCTCTGCGAGACCACTATTGAGCGGCCTTACCTGCGGGATTAGGGCGTTGCCTCCTCTCCCCGGCTCTGCGAGAAGACTGGGCAGCTTTCCTTCCTGCGGGATTAGGGCGTTGCCTGCTCTCCCTGGCTCTGTGACACCACTGGGGAGCGTCCCGTCCTGTGGGATTAGGGTGCTGTTCCTCTCCCTAGCTCTGCGAGACCACTGGGGAGCGGCCCTTCCTGCAGGATTAGGGCGCTGCCTCCTCCCCCTAGATCTGCGAGACAACTGGGGAACGGCCCTTCCTGAGGGATTAGGGTGCTGCCTCCTCTCCCTAGCTCTGCGAGACTACTGGGGAGTGGCCCTTCCTACGGGATTAGGGCGCTGCCTTCACTCCCTAGCTCTTCGAGACCACTGGGGAGCGGCCCTTCCTGCAAGATTAGGGCGCTGACCTCTCTCCGCAGCTCTGCGAGACCATTGGGGAGCGGCTCATCCTGCCAGATTAGGGCGCTGCCTCCTGTCCCTATCTATGCGAGACCACTGGGGAGCGGATCTTCCTGCGGGATTAGGGCGATGCCTTCACTCCCAAGCTCTGCGAGACCACTGGGGAGCGGTTCTTCCAGCGTGATTAGGGAACTTCCTCCTCTCCGCGGCTCTGCGAGACCACTGTTGAGCGGCCCTTCCTGCGGGATTAGGGCGCTGCCTGCTCTCCCTGGCTCTGTGACACCACTGGGGAGCGGCTATTCCTTTGGGATTAGGGCGCTGTATCCTCTCCCTAGCTCTGCGACACCACTGGGGTGCAGAACTTCCTGCGGGATTAATGCGCTGCCGCCTCTCCCTAGCTCTGCGAGACCACTGGGGAGCGGGCCTTCCTGCAGGATTAGGGCGCTGCCTCCTCTTCCTAGCTCTGCGAGACCACAGGGGAGTGGCCCTTCCTGCGGGATTAGGGCGCTGCCGCCTCTCCCTAGCTCTGCGACAACACTGGGGAGAGGAACTTCCTGTAGGATTAGGGCGATGCCTTCTCTCCCTAGCTCTCCGAGACCACTGGGGAGCGGCCCTTCCCGTGGGATTAGGGCGCTACCTTCACTCCCTAGCTGTGCGACACCACTGGGGAGCGGCCCTTCTTGCGGGATTAGGGCGCTGCCTCCTATCCCTGGCTCTGCGAGACCCCTGGGGAGCAGCCCTTCCTGTGGGATTTGGGCGCTGCCTCCTCTCCCGCGCTGTGCGAGACTTCTGGGGAGCGGCTCATCCTGCGGGATTAGTGCGCTGCCTTCTCTCGCTGGCTCTGCGACACCACTGGGGAGCGGCCATTCCTGCGGGATTAGGGCGCTGTATTCTCTCCCTAGGTCTGCGAGACCACTGGGGAGCGGGGCTTCCTGCAGGATTAGGGCGCTGCCTCCTCTCCCTAGCTCTATGACACCACTGGGGAGGGGACCTTCCTGTGGGATTCGGGCGATACCTTCTCTCACTTGCTGTGCGAGACCACTGGGGAGCGTCCCTTCCTTCGGGATTAGGGCGCTGCCTCCACTCCCTAGTTCTGCGACACCACTGTGGAGCGGCCCTTCCTCCGCTATTAGGGCACTGCCTCCTCTCCCTGGCTCTGCGTGACCACTGGGGAGCGGCCCTTCCTGCGGGATTAAGGCGCTGTCTCCTCTCCCTGGCTCTGCGAGACCACTGGGGAGCGACCCTTTCTGCGGGATTGGGGCGCTGCCTCCTCTCCCGCTTTCTGCGAGACTCCTGGGGAGCGGCCCATCCTGCTTCATTAGGGCACTGCCTTCTCTCCCTAGCTCTGCGAGAACACTGGGGAGCGGACCTTACTGCGGGATTAGGACGCTGCCTCCTCTCCATAGTTCTGCGTGACCACTTGGGAGCGCCCCATCCTGCGGGATTATGGCTCTACCTGCTCTCCCTAGCTCTGTGACACAACTGGGGAGCTGCCCTTCCTGCGGGATTAGAGCGCTGCCTTCTCTCCCTAGCTCTGCGACACCACTTGGGAGCGGCCCTTCCTGCCTGATTAGGGCGCTGACTTCTCTCCGTAGCTCTGCGAGACCACTGGGGAGCGGCTCATCCTGCGGGATTAGTGCGCTGCCTTCTCTCGCTGGCTCTGCGACACCACTGGGGAGCGGCCATTCCTGCGGGATTAGGGCGCTGTATTCTCTCCCTAGCTCTGCGACACCCCTGGGTTGCCGCCCTTCCTGCGGGATAAGGGGGCTGACTTCTCTCCTTAGCTCTGCGAGACAACTGGGGAGCAGCTCTTCCTGCAGGATTAATGCGCTACCTCCTCTCCCTAGCTCTGCGAGACCACTGGGGAGCGGCCCTTCCGGCGGGATCAGGGCACTGCATCCTCTCCCTAGCTCTGCGACACCACTGGGGAGCGGCCCTTCCTGCAGGATTAGGGCACTGCCTCCTCTCCCTAGGTCTGCGAGACCACTGGGGAGCGGGGCTTCCTGCAGGATTAGGGCGCTGCCTCCTCTCCCTAGCTCTATGACACCACTGGGGAGGGGACCTTCCTGTGGGATTCGGGCGATACCTTCTCTCACTTGCTGTGCGAGACCACTGGGGAGCGTCCCTTCCTTCGGGATTAGGGCGCTGCCTCCACTCCCTAGTTCTGCGAGACCACTGGGGAGCGGCTCTTCCTGTGGGATTACGGCTCTGACTTCACTCCCTAGCTGTGCGACACCACTCGGGAGCCTCTCTTCCTGCGGGATTAGGGCGCTGCCTCCTCTCCCTAGCTCTGCGTGACCACTTGGGAGCGCCCCATCCTGTGGGATTATGGCTCTGCCTGCTCTCCCTAGCTCTGTGACACAACTGGGGAGCTGCCCTTCCTGCGGGATTAGAGCGCTGCCTTCTCTCCCTAGCTCTGCGACACCACTGTGGAGCGGCCCTTCCTCCGCTATTAGGGCACTGCCTCCTCTCCCTGGCTCTGCGTGACCACTGGGGAGCGGCCCTTCCTGCGGGATTAAGGCGCTGTCTCCTCTCCCTGGCTCTGCGAGACCACTGGGGAGCGACCCTTTCTGCGGGATTGGGGCGCTGCCTCCTCTCCCGCTTTCTGCGAGACTCCTGGGGAGCGGCCCATCCTGCTTCATTAGGGCACTGCCTTCTCTCCCTAGCTCTGCGAGAACACTGGGGAGCGGACCTTCCTGCGGGATTAGGACGCTGCCTCCTCTCCATAGTTCTGCGTGACCACTTGGGAGCGCCCCATCCTGCGGGATTATGGCTCTGCCTGCTCTCCCTAGCTCTGTGACACAACTGGGGAGCTGCCCTTCCTGCGGGATTAGAGCGCTGCCTTCTCTCCCTAGCTCTGCGACACCACTTGGGAGCGGCCCTTCCTGCCTGATTAGGGCGCTGACTTCTCTCCGTAGCTCTGCGAGACCACTGGGGAGCGGCTCTTCCTGCGGGATTAGGGCTCTACCTCCTCTCCCCGGCTCTGCAAGAACACTGGGCAGCGGCCCTTCCAGCGGGATTAGGGCGCTGCCTTCTCTCACTGTCTCTGCGACACCACTGGGGAGCGGCACTTCCTCCGCTATTAGGGCGCTGCCTCCACTCCCTAGCTCTGCGACACCACTGGGGTGCGGCCTTTCCTGCGGGATTAATGCGCTGCAGCCTCTCCCTAGCTCTGTGAGACCACTGTGGAGCGGCCCTTCCTGCGGGATTAGGGCGCTGCCTCCTGTCTCTATCTCTGCGAGACCACTGGGGAGCCGCCCTTCCTGCGGGATTAGGGCGCTGCCGCCTCTCAACAGCTCTGTGAGACCACTGGGGAGCGGCAATTCCTGTGGGATTAGGGCTCTGTTCCTCTCCCTAGCTCTGCGAGACCACTGGGGAGTGGCCCTCCCTGCTTCATTAGGGCGCTGCCTCCTCTCCCGCGCTCTGCGAGACTTCTGGGGAGTGGCCCATCCTGCTTGATTAGGGCGCTGCATTCTCTCCCTAGCTCTGCGAGACCACTGGGGAACAGCTCTTCCTGTGGGATTAGGGCGCTGCCTCCTCTCCCTAGCTATGCGCGACCATTGGGAAGCGGCCCTTCCAGCGGGATTAGGACTCTGCCTCCTCTCCCCAGCTCTGTGAGACCACTGGGGAGTGGCCCTTCCTGCGGGATTAGGGCTCTCCCTGCTCTCACTGGCTCTGTGACATCACTGGGGAGCGTCCCATCCTGCGGGATTAGGGCTCTGACTTCTCTCCCTGGCTCTGCGACACCACTGTGGAGCGGCCCTTCCTCCGCTATTAGGGCACTGCCTCCTCTCCCTGGCTCTGCGAAACCACTGGGGAGCAGCCATCCCTGCGGGATTAGGGCGCTGTCTCCTCTCCCTACCTCTGCGACACCACTGGGGTGCGGCCCTTCCTGCGGGATAAGGGCGCTCACTTCTCTCCTTAACTCTGTGAGACCACTGGGGAGCTGTCCTTCCTGCGGGATTATGGCACTGGCTCCTCTCCTTAGCTTTGCGACACGACTGAGGAGGGGAACTTCTGTGGGATTAGGGCGATGCCTTCTCTCACTAGCTCTGTGAAAGCACTGGTTAGCGACCCTTCCTGCGGGAATAGGGCTCTGGTTCCTCTTCCTAGTTCTGCTAGACCGCTGGAGAGCGGCCCTTCCTGCAGGATTAGGGCGCTTCCTTCACTCCCTAGCTCTGAGAGACCACTGGGGAGCGGCCCACCCTGCGGGATTAGGGCGCTGCCTCCTCTCCCTAGCTCTGTGTGACCACTGGGGAGCGGCCCTTCCTGCGGGATTAAGGCGCTGTCTCCTCTCCCTGGCTCTGCGAGACCACTGGGGAGCGACCCTTTCTGCGGGATTGGGGCGCTGCCTCCTCTCCCGCTTTCTGCGAGACTCCTGGGGAGCGGCCCATCCTGCTTCATTAGGGCACTGCCTTCTCTCCCTAGCTCTGCGAGAACACTGGGGAGCGGACCTTCCTGCGGGATTAGGACGCTGCCTCCTCTCCATAGTTCTGCGTGACCACTTGGGAGCGCCCCATCCTGCGGGATTATGGCTCTGCCTGCTCTCCCTAGCTCTGTGACACAACTGGGGAGCTGCCCTTCCTGCGGGATTAGAGCGCTGCCTTCTCTCCCTAGCTCTGCGACACCACTTGGGAGCGGCCCTTCCTGCCTGATTAGGGCGCTGACTTCTCTCCGTAGCTCTGCGAGACCACTGGGGAGCGGCCCTTCCTGCGGGATTAGGGCTCTACCTCCTGTCCCCGGCTCTGCGAGAACACTGGGCAGCGGCCCTTTCCGCGTGATTAGGGCGCTGCCTGCTCTTCTTGGCTCTGTGACACCACTGGGGAACGTCCCTTCCAGCGGGATTAGGGCGCTGCCTTCTCTCACTGTCTCTGCGACACCACTGGGGAGCGGCACTTCCTCCGCTATTAGGGCGCTGCCTCCACTTCCTAGCTCTGCGACACCACTGGGGTGCGGCCTTTCCTGCGGGATTAATGCGCTGCCGCCTCTCCCTAGCTCTGCAAGACCACTGTGGAGCGGCCCTTCCTGCGGGATTAGGGCACTGCCTTCACTCCCCAGCTCTTCGAGACCACTGGGGAGTGGCCCTCGCTGCGGGATTAGGGCGCTGCCTGCTGTCTCTATCTCTGCGAGACCACTGGGGAGCCGCACTTCCTGCGGGATTAGGGCGCTGCCACCTCTCCCCAGCTCTGTGAGACCACTGGGGAGCGGCAATTCCTGAGGGATTAGGGCGCTGTTCCTCTCCCTAGCTCTGCGAGACCACTGGGGAGTGGCCCTCCCTGCTTGATTAGGGCGCTGCATTCTCTCCCTAGCTCTGCGAGACCACTGGGGAACAGCTCTTCCTGTGGGATTAGGGCGCTGCCTCCTCTCCCTAGCTATGCGCGACCATTGGGAAGCGGCCCTTCCAGCGGGATTAGGACTCTGCCTCCTCTCCCCGGCTCTGTGAGACCACTGGGGAGCGGCCCTTCCTGCGGGATTAGGGCTCTCCATGCTCTCACTGGCTCTACGACATCACTGGGGAGCGTCCCATCCTGCGGGATTAGGGCTCTGCCTTCTCTCCCTGGCTCTGCGACACCACTGTGGAGCGGCCCTTCCTCCGCTATTAGGGCACTGCCTCCTCTCCCTGGCTCTGCGAAACCACTGGGGAGCAGCCATCCCTGCGGGATTAGGGCGCTGTCTCCTCTCCCTACCTCTGCGACACCACTGGGGTGCGGCCCTTCCTGCGGGATAAGTGCGCTCACTCCTCTCCTTAACTCTGTGAGACCACTGGGGAGCTGTCCTTCCTGCGGGATTATGGCACTGGCTCCTCTCCTTAGTTTTGCGCACCACTGAGGAGGGGAACTTCTGTGGGATTAGGGCGATGCCTTCCCTCACTAGCTCTGTGAAAGCACTGGGGAGCGACCCTCCCTGCGGGAATAGGGCGCTGGTTCCTCTCCCTAGTTCTACTAGACCGCTGGAGAGCGGCCCTTCCTGCAGGATTAGGGCGCTTCCTTCACTCCCTAGCTCTGCGAGACCACTTTGGAGTGGCCCTTCCTGCGGGATTGGGGCACTGCTTTCACTCCCTGGCTCTGCGAGACCACTGGGGAGCGACCCTTTCTGCGGGATTGGGGCGCTGCCTCCTCTCCCGTGTTCTGCGAGACTCCTGGGGAGCGGCCCATTCTGCTTCATTAGGGCACTGCCTTCTCTCCCTAGCTCTGTGAGAACACTGGGGAGCAGCTCTTCCTGCGGGATTAGGGTGCTGTCTCCTCTCCCTACCTCTGCGACGCACTGGGGAGCGGCCCTTCCTGCGGGATTAGGGTGCTGCCTCCTCTCCCTAGCTCTGTGACGCCCCTTGGGAGCGGACGTTCCTGTGGGATTAGGGCGATGCCTTCTCTCACTAGGTCTGCGAGTCCACTGGGGAGCTTCCCTTCCTGCGGGATTAGGGCACTGCCACATCTCCCTAGCTCTGCGAGACCGCTGGGGAGCGGTCCTTTCTGCAGGATTAGGGCACTGCCTCCACTCCCTAGCTCTGCGAGACCACTAGGGAGCTGCCGTTCCTGTCGCATTATGTAGCTGCCTCCTCTCTCTAGTTCTGAGAGACCACCGGGGAGCCAGCCTTTCTGCGGGATAAGGGCGCTGACTCCTCTCCCCAGCTCTGCTAGACCACTGGGGAGCGGCCCTTCCTGTGGGATTAGGGTACTGTTCCTCTCCCTAGCTCTGCGAGACCACTGCGGAGCGGCCCTTCCTGCGCGATTAGGGCGCTGCCTCCTCCCCCTAGCTCTGCGACACTACTGGGGAGCGGCTCTTCCTGCGATATTAGGGCGCTGCCTCCTCCCCCTACCTCTGCGAGACCACTGGGGTGAGTCCCTTCCTGCTTGATTAGGTCGCTGCCTTCTCTCCCTAGCTCTGCGAGACCACTGGGGAGCGGCACTTCCTGCGGGATGAGGTCGCTGCTTCCTCTCCCCAGCTCTGCGAGACCACTGGTAAGCCGCCCTTCCTGTGGGATTAGGGTGCTGTTCCTCTCCCTAGCTCTGCGAGACCACTGGGGAGCGGCCCTTCCTGCAGGACTAGGGCGCTGCCTCCTCCCCCTAGATCTGCGAGACAACTGGGGAACGGCCCTTCCTGAGGGATTAGGGTGCTGCCTCCTCTCCCTAGCTCTGCGAGACTACTGGGGAGTGGCCCTTCCTACGGGATTAGGGCGCTGCCTCCTCTCCCTAGCTCTGCGAGACTACTGGGGAGTGGCCCTTCCTACGGGATTAGGGCGCTGCCTCCTCTCCCTAGCTCTGCGTAACTACTGGGGAGCGGCCCTTCCTGCTGGATTAGGGCGCTGCCTTCTCTCAATAGCTCTGCGAGACCTCTGAGGAGCAGCCTTTTCTGCGGGATTAGGGCGCTGCCTCCTCTCCCCAGCTCTGCGAGACCACTGGGGAGCAGCCCTTCCTGTGGGATTAGAGCGCTGTTCCTCTCCCTAGCTCTGCGAGACCACTTGGGAGCGGCCTTTCCTGCTGGATTAGGGCGCTGCCTTCTCCCCCTAGCTCTGCGAAACCACTGGGGAGCGGCCCTTCCTGCTGGATTATGGCACTTCCTCCTCTCCCCAGCTCTGCGAGACCACTGGGGAGCTGCCCTTCCTGCGGGATTAGGGCGCTGCCTCCTCTCCCTAGCTCTGCGAGACCACTGGTGTGCTGCCCTTCCTGCGGGATTAGGGCGCTGCCTCCTCTCCCTAGCTCTACGAGGCCACTGGGAAGCAGCCCTTCCTGCGGGATAAGGGCGCTGCCTCCTCTCCCCAGCTCTGCGAGACCACTGGGAAGCGGCCCTTCCTGTGGGATAAGGGCGCTGTTCCTCTTCTTAGCTCTGCGAGACCACTTAGGAGCTGCCCTTCCTGCAGGATTAGGGCGCTCCCTAAACTCCCTAGCTCTGCGAGACCACTAGGGAGAGGCCCTTCCTTCGGGATTACGTCGCTGCCTTCACTAGCTAGCTCTTCGAGAACCCTGGGGAGCGGTCCTTACTGCAGGATTAGGGCGCTGCCTCCTCTCCCTAGCTCTGCGAGATCACTGAGGAGCTGCCCTTCCTGCGGAATTAGGGTGCTGTTGCTCTCCCTAATTCTGCGAGACCACTGGGGAGCGGCCCTTCCTGTGGGATTAGGGCGCTGCCTCCTCCCCCTAGCTCTTCGAGACCACTGGGGAGCGGCCCTTCCTGCGGAAATAGGGCACTGCCTCCTCCCCCTAGCTCTGCGAGACCACTGGGGAGCGGCCCTTCCTGCGGTATTAGGGTGCTGCCTCCTCCCCCGAACTCTGCGAGACCAGTGGGGAGCGGTCCTTCCTGTGGGATTAGGGCGCTGCCTCCTCCCCCTAGCTCTGCAAGACCTCTGGGGAGCAGCCCTTCCTGCGGGATTAGGGCGCTGCCTCATCTCCCGAGCTATGCGTGACTACTGGGGAGCGGCCCTTCCTGTGGGATTTGGGAGCTGCCTTCTCTCCCTAGCTCTGCGAGACCACTGGGGAGCACCTCTTCCTGCGGGATGAGGGCGCTGCCTCCTCTCCCTAGCTCTGCGAGACCACCTGGGAGCCGCCCTTCCTGTGGGATTAGGGCGCTGCCTCCTCTCCCCAGCTCTGCGAGACCACTGGGGAGCGGCCCTTCCTGCGGGATTAGGGCGCTGTTCCTCTCCCTAGTTCTGCGAGACCACTGGGGAGCGGCCCTTCCTGCGGGATTAGAGCGCTGCCTCATCCCCCTAGCTCTGCGAGACATCTGGGGAGCGGCCCTTCCTGCTGGATTAGGGCCCTTCCTTATCTCCCTTGATCTGCGAGACCACTGGGGATATGCCCTTCCTGCAGAATTAATGCGCTGCCTCCTCCCTCTAGCTCTGCGAGACTCCTGGGGAGCGGCCTTTCCTGCGGGAAGGTCGCTGTCTCCTCTCCCCAGCTCTGCGAGACCACTGGGAAGCGGCACTTCCTGCGGGATTAGGGCGCTGTTCCTCTCCCTAGCAATGCGAGACCACTGGGGAGCGGCCTTTCCTGCGGGATTAGGGCGCTGTCTCCTCTCCCCAGCTCTGCGAGACCACTGGGAAGCGGCACTTCCTGCGGGATTAGGGCGCTGACTCCTCCCCCTAGCTCTGCGAGACCACTGTGGAGCGACCCCTCCTGCGGGGGCGGGGCGCTGACTTCCCTCCCCAACTCTAGGAGGAGAGCACGGAGTGGCGGTTCGAGCGGGGGAGGGGGGCTAGGTTTACTCCCCAGGTTTGGATGGGGACTGGGGAGTGGCGGTTCGAGTGGGGTCGGGGCGATGGCTTCCTTCCCCAGCTATGGAAGGTGCCTGAGGTGTAGCGGTTCCAGTAAGGCTGGGGCACTGGTTTCCCTTCCCAGCTCTGAGAGGGCCATGGGGAGTGGCGGCTCGAGTGGGGGCGGGGCGCTGGAAGGGCCGCTCCCCAGTGGTCTCGCAGAGCTAGGGATAGAAGGCGGAACCCTAAACCCACAGGAAGGGCTATTCCCCAGTGGTCTCGCAGAGCTAGGGAGAGAAGGCGGCGCCCTAATCCGGCAGGAAGGGCCGCTCCCCAGCGGTCTCGCAGAGCTAGGGAGAGGAGGAAGCGCCCTAATCCCTCAGGATGGGCCGTTTCCCAGTGATCTCGTAGAGCTGGGGAGAGGAGGCAACCCCCTAATCCCACATTACGGGCCGCTCCCTAGTGGTCTCGCAGAGCTGCGCAGAGGAGGCAGTGCCCTAATCCCGCAGGAAGGGCCGCTCCCCAGTAGTCTCGCAGAGCTGGGGGGAGGAGGCAGCGCACTAAACCCGCAGGAACGGCCGCTCCAAAGTGGTCTCGCAGAGCTGGGGAGAGGAGGCAGCGCCCCGCCCCCACTGGAAGGGCCGCTTCCCAGTGGTCTCTCAGAGCTAGGGAGAGGAGGCATCGCCCTAATCCCGCAGGAATGGCTGCTCCCCAGTGGTATCATAGAGCTAGGGAGAGAAGACAGCGCCCTAATCCCGCAGGAAGGGCTGCTCTCTAGGCCCCTGGCAGAGCTGGGGAGGGAAGGCAGCGCCCAGTCCCCGCTGGAAGGGCAGTTCCCCAGTGGTCTCGCAGAGCTAGGGAGAGAAGGCAGCGCCCTAATCCCGCTGGAAGGGGTGCTCCCCAGTCGTCTCGCAGAGCTAGGGAGAGAATGCAGCGTCATAATCCCGCAGGAAGGGTTGCTCCCCAGGCCCCTGGTAGAGCTAGGGAGAGAAGGCAGCGCCCTAATCCCGCAGGAAGGGTCGTTTCCAAGTGGTCTCGTAGAGCTAGGGAGAGGAGGCAGCACCCTAATCCCGCAGGAAGGGCCGCTTCCCAGTGGTCTCGCAGATCTAAGGAGAGAGGGCAGCACCCTAATCCCGCTGGAACGGCCGCTCCCCAGTGGTCTCGCAGAGCTAGGGAGAGAAGGCAGCGCCCTAATCCCGCTGGAAAGGCTTCTCCCCAGAGGTCTCGCAGAGCTAGGGAAAGAAGGCAGCGCCCTAATCCCGCAGGAAGGGCCGGTCCCCTGTGGTCTCGCAGAGCTAGGGAGAGAAGACAGCGCCCTAATCCCGCAGGAAGGGCTGTTCCCTATGCCCCTGGAAGAGCTAGGGAGAGAAGGCAGCGCCCTAATCCCGCAGGAAGGGCTGTTCCCCAGGCCCCTGGCAGAGCTAGGGAGAGAAAGCAGTTCCCTAATCCTGCAGGAACGGCCGCTCCCAGTGGTGTCGCAGAGCTAGGGAGAGAAGGCAGTGCCCTAATCCCGCAGAAAGGGCTGCTCCCCAGTCGTTTTGCAGAGCTAGGGAGAGAATGCAGCGCCCTAATCCCGCAGGAATGGTCGTTTCCAAGTGGTCTCGCAGAGCTAGGGAGAGGAGGCAGCACCCTAATCCCGCAGGAAGGGCCGCTTCCCAGTGGTCTCGCAGAGCTAGGGAGAGAAGGCAGCGCCCTAATCCCCGCTCCCCAATGGTTTCGCAGAGCTAGGGAGAGAAGGAAGCACCCTAATCCCGCTGGAAAGGCTTCTCCCCAGAGGTCTCGCAGAGCTAGGGAAAGAAGGCAGCGCCCTAATCCCGCAGGAAGGGCCGGTCCCCTGTGGTCTCGCAGAGCTAGGGAGAGAAGACAGCGCCCTAATCCCGCAGGAAAGGCCGCTCCCCAGTGGTCTCGCAGAGCTAGGGAGAGAAGGCAGCGCCCTTATCCCGCAGAAAGGGCCGCTCCCCAGTGGTCTCGCAGAGCTAGGGAGAGAAGGCAGCGCCCTAATACCGCAGGAAGGGCCGCTCCCAGGTGGTGTCGCACAGCTAGGGAGAGAAGGCAGCGCCCTAGTCCCGCAGGAAGGGCTGCTCCCCAGTTGTTTCGCAGTGCTAGGGAGAGAAAGCAGCGCCCTAGTCCCGCAGGAAGGGCTGCTCCTCAGTTCTCTCGCAGTGCTAGGGAGAGAAGGCAGCACCCTAATCCCCCAGGAAGATCTGCTCCCTAATGGTCTCGCATAGCTACGGAGAGAAGGCTACGACCTAATCCCACAGGAAAGGCCGCTCCCCAGTGGTCTCGCAGAGCTATGGAGAGATGGCAGCGTCCTAATTCCGCAGGAACGGCCGGTCCCCAGTGGTCTCGCAGAGCTAGGGAGAGAAGGCAGCGCCCTAATCCCACAGGAAAGGTCGTTCCCCAGTTCTCTCGCAGAGCTACGGAAAGAAGGCAGCGCCCTAATCCCGCAGGAAGGGCTGCTCCCCAGTGGTCTCGCAGAGCTAAGGAGAGAAAGCAGCGTCCTAATCCCACAGGAAGGTCCGCTCCCCCGTGGTCTCACAGAGCTAGGGAGAAGAGGCATCGCCCTAATGCCGCAGGAAGGGCCGCTCCCCAGTGGTCTCGCAGAGCTAGGGAAAGAAGGCAGCACCTTAGTCCCACAGGAAGGGCTGCTCTCTAGAGGTCTCGCAGAGCTTGGGAGAGAAGGCAGCGCCCTAATCCCGCAGGAAGGGCCGGTCCCCAGTGGTATCACAGAGCTAGGAACAGAAGGCAGCACCCTAATCCCACAGGAAGGGCCGCTCCCCAGTGGTCTCGCAGAGCTAGGGAGAGGAGGCAGCGCCCTAATCCCGCAGGAAGGGCCGCTCCCCACTTGTCTCGCAGAGCTAGGGAGATAAGGCAGCACCCTAATCCCGCAGGATGGGCCGCTCCCCAGTGGTCTCGCAGAGCTAGGGAGAGATGGCAGCGCCCTAATCCTGCAGGAAGAGCCGCTCCACAGTGGTCTCGCAGAGCTAGGGAGAGATGGCAGCGCCCTAATCCTGCAGGAAGGGCCGCTCCCCAGTGGTCTCGCAGAGCTAGGGAGAGAAGGCGGCGCCCTAATCCCGCAGGATGGGCCGCTCCCCAGTGGTCTCGCAGAGCTAGGGAGAGAAGGCAGTGCCCTAATCCCTTAGGAAGGGCTGCTCCCCAGGCCCCTGGCAGAGCTGGGGAGGGAACCCAGTGCTCCACCTCCACAGTAACGGACGCTCCCCACTCCCGTCGCGGAGCTAGGAAGGAACCTAGCACACCATGCGCTGAGGAACGGCCGCTCTCCAGTCCCCTCGCATAGCCGGGGAAACAATCACGCGCCCTGCCCCTGCTAATACTGCTGCTGCCCAGTCCTCTGGCAGAGCTAGTGAGGGATGGCAGCGCCTTACTCAAGCAGGAACGGCAGCTTTACATTCCCCTTGCAGACCTGGAGAGGGAAGGCAGCGCCCCTCCCCCGCAGGTCTGCACACTGGCCATGGCCATGGCCAGGAGCGCAGCGTAGAAGCTGCTCCAGCCCTGCAGCCTGCGGGCAGCGCATTGGGGTGTGGGCAGCACGGAGCAGGCAGGGCCCAGGTTGGCGGGGGGCGGAGACAAAAGTGGGGCGGACACGCTCCTGCCATGAGCTGCCTGGTTCACCCCTTTCTCGGGAGCTGCAGGAGGGGCCCGGATCATGGCTCGGCTGCAGAGCTTGGAGCCCGGGCTGGGCCCAGGAGTGAGAGGATGGGGGAGCTGGGGGTGTAGCAGAGGTTGGAGCCAAGAATTGGTTGGAGATGGGGTTATGCCAATTCCGCTTGGTGGCAGGGGGGCCCTCTAGCTTTTTTTTTTTTGCTCCGCCCCCCACATCCCAATATTTCATCTTTGACATCTGGTCACCCTAGCCTGATATGAAGGAGGATGTCTGGACCAAGGGGCCAGGGACTGGCCTTTGCTAGAGAAAGCACTTTTTAGCCAATTTTAGTCAAGTTTTAGCCAATTAGGACAAGTCAGCAAATAAGAACAACCTCAGGTATCAGTAACTGCTACAGGTTGCAAATTCCTACATGCAGCAGTTTCTGGTACTACACCTGCACAGCTCTGCTCCCCGGCTCTTCTCGGGCTCCTGCTCTCTCCTTAGCTCTGCCCCACTCTCACCCAGGCAGTTCCAGCTCACATGGAGGATGGGACCCCCTGGCCTGGTGACTCCCTCATTACACTGCCTGGCCTGTCAGTGCAGCTAACTTGGAGCTTTGGCCTCTCTCCATTGTCCCTGGGGACTGTCAGTCTCAGGGTCCTGATTTTCCATTGATCCTTCCCCCTTCTATTGGTGCTGGGAACTAGGTAACCAACCCCCCCCCACACACACACACTAACTTTTAGTAAAGGGCCAAGAGCCCCCTTACACAAGCAGCCCCATGAGGGTCACCGATGTGCAGAGAAGGCAGCACAAGCTGCTCCCATGGTGTAATGGGCAGCACTCAGGACTCTGAATCCTGTAATCTGAGTTCAAATCTCAGTGGGACCTTGTGTTGGCTTGTGGTCATAGGCGGCAGGTTATATACATTTGTGGTGCTCGTGCTCCAGGAACATTCAGGGCTGGGGGCCCTGCTCCAGCAATATTTGGAGTTGAGTCGCTTCCCCTGGCCCCTTCCTGGCACCCCTCCCCTCTTCTGTGGTGCATTCCTGCCTGACAAAAAGCAGCATGGGCCTGTCCCCTGCCTGCTCCTGCTGCTGGAGTAGAGGGATTCTGGGCAGAACTGCTCCCCAGAGTCTTAGTGCAGGCTGCCCTCAGCCTCTCCAACTCCCCTAACCCTGAGCTCCCTCTGAGCCCCCTCCTGCATCATGAATCCCTCATCCTCAGCCCTACGCTCCCTCCCAGAGGGTGCACCCCTTCCCACACACTCCTTCCCACCCCCAGAGCCTGCACCTCTCACCCCTTCCTACAACCCTGCAGGAGCCTGCACCCAGCACCCAAACTCCATCCTAAAGCCTGAATCCTGCACCCTAATCCCCCCCAAACCCCCTCCCAGACCCTTAGGCAGGTGGGGATGGAGTTTGGGGGCGGGTTCTGGGCACCACCAAAATTTCTACAAACTTGCCACCCACCCATGCTTGTGGTAATGCCCCAGAGCTCAACTCCCCTGTCTCCAGCTGTGTAAGAGTGAATCTTTCCCCTCCTGCTGTGTGACTCACAACTCCAAGAGCCAGGTCTTTGGCAGGGATGGCCACAATGGGATAGGGCTCTAGAACTTGCTACCCTGATAGTTGGGATTCTTGCTGCTGCACCTGATGTTCACAAGCTTGGCCCTTGTGCTTCCTACCACACGTTTCCTCTGGCCCACATGGCGCTTGAAGAAAGGAGTGCCAGCGCTGGGATTAATAATCAGGGCTTGGAAGGAGGGAGGAAGAGTCCCAGACTGGAGCCCCACACACCTTCCCTCCTCCGGGCACCTAGAGCAGAGGCAGCCCAGCTCTGTCCGCTGGATACCTCAGCAGAGTAGGTGAGTTCATGTAAATACTGTCTGGTCCCAAAGCTTCCCCCCAACCCTGGTCATCAGTCGCTGTCAGGGGAGAGCTCATTCACACCTCACTTACAAATCATCATTTGAAATTCTAAGGTTGGCCAACACTGCCGAAGCCAATGCACCGACATTGTCAGCAAACACAACAGCTGGGTGAGGAAACCCGGCTTTGTCCAGACTTTCCAAACCTAAATGACTTTCTCAGGTACAAGTAGTTTTCAGACGTTGTATCTGCTTTTAAAGTGTGTGTTAACGTTTCAATTTCCATTCAAATTTGCAACCAATGACAACACTGGCAGCGCTGCATGTAACTACCTGACCACTGAGGGAGGGGCTGTTGGGGAAAATCGGGGAAGGGGGTGTACAGCCCCCTGGCTGGGGGGCGTATAGGGAATG